>NW_016810565.1:5018080-5028155 GCF_001698545.2 Rhinopithecus bieti
TGAGATGGAGTCTCACCCTGTCGACCAGGCTGGAGTGCAGTGGTGCAGTCTCGGCTCACTGCAACTCTGTCTCCTGGGTTCAAGCGATTCTCATGCCTCAGCCTCCTGAGTAGCTGGGACTACAGGCACCCGCCACCATGCCTGGCTAATTTTTTGTATTTTTTAGAGGAGATGGGGTTTCGCCATGTTAGCCAGGATGGTCTTGATCTCCTGATCTCGTGATCTGTCCACCTCGGCCTCCCAAAGTGCTGGGAGTGTGAGACACTGCATCCGGCCTATAAATGATTTTTCTTGCTGGATGTTTTAACTGTTAACAGCTAGAACTTAAAAATGCAGCTGAGAGTGCCTGTAGTCCCAGGTACTCAGGAGGCTGAGGTGGGAGTATTGCTTGGGCCCAAGAGGCTGCACTCCAGCCTGGGCAACAGAGCAAGACCCCATCTCAAAAGATAAAAATTTTAAAATGAAAATGCAGTAAATTTGTGTGCATTTTTATATCTAGCAAGCTCACGAAACTCTCATGGTAACTTACCTTGTGATTCTTTGGCTTTTATATCATCTCTAAATAATGACAGCTTTTTTTTTTCCTTTCATATCTTTATATCCTTTTTTTTTCCTTGCCTTTCTTCCCTGGCCTGGACTTCCAGTACAATTTGCACCCTACTGGAAGTGGTGACAATGGGCATCGTTGTCACGTTTCCATTCTCACAGGGAAAGCTATCATTGTTCCTCCACTATCTGTGATGTTTGTTATGGGGTTTTACAGCTACCCTTTGTCAGGGCAAGGGAGTCCCTTCCATTCTTAGGTTGCTAAGAGTTTTTCTCATGAGTGGATCTTTTAGTTTTCTCTACGAGCCTAGACAGGATGGTGTGACTTTTCCTTTTTTCCATTAAAGTGATAGATGATGCTGAGTTTTCCAATGCTGAACGGACCCTGTGCTCCTGGGAGAAAACAGACTTGACTGTGTTGTATTGTCTTTTTTAGAAGCTGCCAGATTCAGTTTGTTACTCATGTAGGATTTTGTGTCTATTTTCATGAATGAGATTGCCCTGTCCTTTTTTTTTTTTTTTCATGTTTCCCTTATCAGGTGTTGGTGTCAAAGTTATAATTGCCTCACAGAACCAGTTGGGCAGTCCCCTTTTTCTTGTTCTGAGTTTGTGTAAAAGTGGAACTCTTTGTTCCATACATGTATATTAAAACTCACGGGGGATGCCGTCTGGGCCTGGAGTTTGCTCTGCAGGAAGGTCAACTCCTGATGAGCTTGTTCTTTCATGAACCTCCCATCCTCCCAGACCAGACCACCTCACCAGTGGAACATGGTGGCACCCTAAGGGGCACTGCCCCAGGCCTCCTCCCCAGCCTGTCATCCTGATCCTAGCTCTCTCTACCGGTCCCCACTGTCCCCTGATAAAATCTAGATTTACCGTCAGACTCAGGGCCCTCACCTGTGGCCAAACCACTTGACTATCCCACCCTTCTGCTGTGTCCTGCTGAACTGGAGGCATGCCTGGGCCTCCTGTGCTGGAGCCTCCGCCCATATGTGGCCCATCCAGACTCCTCCTGCCTCTAGGGCCACCTCTTCCGGGAAGCCTGCCCCCTTCCCTTTAACTGCAGGGCCCTGTCTCCTATAGTTCCCAGTTTCCACGTATGATCAAAACCGCTGTGAGGTAGAATTAGAATCACTCCCTGAGTACTCAAGTAAGTGATCCGAGAGGATGGGTATATGATTCCAATCATTTGCTTATTCTGTCAACAAAACATGGGAAACTCCAGGCACCATGTGGAGCTGGAATACATCAATAACCAAGACTCCCAGCTTCCAGTCTCCAGAGCTCTCCAGTGAGTGGACATAAGACAGCTTTCACTCTACAGGTGAGCACTGAAAAACAAGTTTTAATCACCCAGAATCCCACTGCTAACGGATCACAGCATTTCTTCTCTGCTTTTAAAAAGGCGTGTAATTATCTACCTGAGTAGGTACAAGCTACACACTACCCTAATTTACTGATAAGGAAACCGAGGCGTGGGGCACTGAGGCTGAAGCCGGCCCGACTTAGGAATGCTTGGGGTCTCGATTTTGACTCAGCAGCCTGACTCGGAGCCTCCCTGCCTTCTTGAAAAAATATGTGTTGGGCTGTGTCCTCATTTGGGGCCCCGAGTTTCACTTACCTTACTACAGACACCACCTTGGGAACACGAAATGTGCATCTCGCCCCTATCTGGGTGTCACCCTCACCGGCTCCCTTGCTTTCTTTTCGGGTTGTGGGGGCAGAACCCAGTCCGGGAGTCCGGAGCCTGGGCTCTCCCGGCGCTGCCACCAACTCCCTGCGGTTCCAGCTCATCACTCCGCCTCTCTGCGCCTGTTTCCACCTGTGTTAGGCGGGTTTGGGATTCCCGCGCGATGGGCGTCGAGGATCCGGCACAGCGGGGGCAGGGCTGGGCGGGCGCGGGGGGCGGGAGGCAAGGGGCCCGGGGAGGAGGGCGGGGCGGGGCACGGCACGGGGGCTCTGAGAGTCGGAAGAGCGGGGCGGGGCCTGTGCCGGGTGCACCCTGCGAGCTCGTCGCCGCTACGCTTCTGCCACGGTCGCACCTTCCGCCCTCCGCGCCGAGAGCCGCCGCCGCCCGGGGCCTTCGAGGGCTTCTCGCCCCTGCTTCCTGGGAGACCCTCTCCGCTGGGAGAGTCGCAGTCACGGAGCTGGGGACACCCGTACAGGCAGCGGCCGGCGAAGGCCCGGCCCGAGAGGAAGCGGGCCCCGAACTCCGCAACTGCCTGGGAAGGGGCTTTGCCGCTTGTGCGCGGCGGGAGTAGCGGGGCCATTGCCAGGCCGTCTCAGGCGCTCGGGGCACCTCCGTCCTTCTTTCTGCCGCGGCTTCCTCGTGGGCACGGGGAAGGGCGGCGGGAACGCAAGCGCTGTTCCGGGCGAAGGCCGTGGCCCTCGTCTCATTGTCGGCAGCTGGGACTCTGGGGCTGGGCTACACCGACCCAAGCGGGGGCCGGGCGCGGGCCAGGCTCCTCCCTCTCCGGCTCCGTGGGCCGCTTGGCCGCCCCTTGGCAGGCTCTGCGGGGTCCCCGTCCCTGCCTGGGTAGTGTGCGCCCTTGCCCTCTCGCCCCGCTTCAGGCCCTGCGGTTAGGAACACGCCGTCCCCCGCCCCAGCCTGGTCCTCGCCCTAGATCCCGACCCTGACGCAGTTTGGGGAAGCCTACAAAGCCCTTTTCAAAATATTTTTAAGTGAATAAAATAACAAGATTAGGAAGGAAGCCTACTATGGTAAATAGTTGACCAGGCGCGGGGCTCAGGCCCGTAATCCGAACACTTTGGGAGGCCGAGGCTGGAGGATCGCTTGAGACTAGGAGTTGGAGAGCAGCCTGGCCAACATAGTAAGACCATCTCTACAAAACTTTTTTTTTTTTTTTTTAATTTGCCGGGCGTGGTGGAGCACATCTGTGGGCCCAGCTAGTCGGGAGCTGAGGCAGGAGGATCCCTTAAGCCAGAGAGGTCAAGGCTGCAGTGAGCCAAGATCGGTGCCACTTCACTCCAGCCTAAGCGACGGAGTGAGAATTGCAGAAAGAAAGAGAGAAAAAGAAATACAGTAACACAGTTAATAAAATTCTTAACACACATGTAATAATGTATTTTATTCACACATTAAATAACAAGACTAAAGTTGCAAGTCTAATATTCACCATGATTTTGAAATACCAGTGAGTATAAATGATATTTAGAGATTTCTGCAACAGCTAAAATGTGATATGAATATATCTGGGTTTCTCTTGGTGACAAAAGTCACAGGGACAGCTAACACCTACTACGGTGGGAATTTAATATCAGTTAGAGGTGGGTGAAAATGAGATCGCATACATTCCTTCAGCCCAACTTCAGAACCTCCCTGGCTTCTATCCTCTGACCTCCCTTCCCCTCCCCTCTCTCTGTGGATCCCAGGTTAAGAACCTCCACCCAGGTGACAGGGTGTGAAGAGCTCAGTGGGAGGGGCAGAGAGGAAGAGCCTCCCCGACCCAGGTGTTTGCCTAAAGACAAGCACAAAGCCAGTTTTCATACTCTGGGCCTTTGCACATGCTCTTCCCTCTGCTGGGCCTTCCCAGCCCCCTGCCCCCTCTGCGACCCCAACCTCCTGTCTCCTTGAAAATACCCTACCTCACACCACCCCCAGCATGGGGTTTCCTCTCTTCTCTTGCTGTCTAGTATCTTCCCAGCTCCACTCAGAGCCTGTGTGTTGATCTCAGGGGTTTGTGTTCACGCCTGGCCTCCTGCTGGGCTGAGCTAGGCAAGGCCTGGGCTGGGGCTGCTCCATCACTAGGGCCCATTTCAATACTGGTGCTCAATGCATGTTTATTGAATGGATGGAAAAGGTCATGTCCACCATGTTCTCTAAGCTCCTTGCAGTCAGCAGCCGCCTGACTCATCTTTGGGCTCCCCTGCCTGACTCATCTTTGGGCTCCCTCCCCTGGCAACAGCAAAGGCTGTGTCACCAACCCCTCTAACCATGCTCCCAAGGGGGGTCTTGCATACTTTCTCACAGGTCGTGTCCCAAGAGCCCATTTCACCAGTGGGGAACCTGACCCTGGGAAAGGTCGAGGCTGAGCTCCCTTGGTCTGGGAGCTGGCAAGTGGTGCATGAGGTTCTCTGGGTTCCACCCAGCCGGCCCTGGCCACACTGCTATCCGGTACATCAGCTCAAAGGGCCTCTGCAGAGGCCAAGGTGATGGGAGAGTTGGCCACATGTGAGAATAAGCCCATGCCCTCTGGAGGGGACTCTACTTTGAGTGATAACACTTCTTAAAATGGTTAAGTCATCATTAAGACAAAAAACAAATACACTTCTGATTTCATTCACCCTGTGCACTCGTGGTCACCCCAGCCAAAGGAGACTCGGTGATGCAGGGGATTGAGAACAGCCACTGTCTTGATGCTCCCAGCATGGTGGGGGCGTCAGGGGTGTGAGCTGGAGTGGGAAGGGGAGGGCGGGGTTCACTGGGGCAGGCTGAAAGGGCTTCACAGAGGAGGTGCTGCTTGGGTGAGGCCTAAAGGTCAGTAGGAATTACCTGTATGCAGGAGAGGATGGAAGGGAGGAGGACGACACAGTGGTCCAAAGGCCGGAGGGGTGAACCTGTAAGTCCCATTTGGACAACTGAGCTCAGCTTGGGGAGCTCGGCCCTCAGGAGCCTCCAGCATAGCACACAAAACCAGTCGGCCACAAAACCAGGAAGTGGGTGTTAAGCTTCTTCTACCCATGCAGGTAAAGTTGAGAGAACCATGAGGCGGTTTCCTGCGGAGAGAATCCTGGAGCAGAGTCCATGGTTGTGAGCCTCCAGACCTCGGGTGTGAAAGGTAGTGATGGGAGAGGGAAGGGCACCCCAGGTAGAGGACACAACCTGGACACAGGAGTGGAGACTGGATTGGGAGTAAAGGAGTGAGGCTGCCTGGTGCCTCAGAGCTGGAGGAAGAATGACAACTGAGGCCGGACAGCTGGGCTGGGGCAGGATACATGGGGCTGGCGGGCAGGAGGAGGGCACGTGTACAGGGAGAGCTGCAGAGGCCTTTGGATACTCTAGCACTGTGTGGAGGATGGCTGAGAAGAGCTCCTGCTGCCCCCAGAGCCCAGCATGGGGATCCTGGGTAATAACCATACCCACCCACCTACCCAATGGGTACAGACCTTTTATCTCATTGGATTCACCCAACATCTTATGAAGAAGGCAGAAAATTTATTCATTTTTCAAAAAAACATGATGCATTTAGATCTGAGCTGGAATAACAGAATTTTCTTTTTCTTTTTACTTTTCCCTCCCTCCCTCCTTCCCTCCCTTCCTTCTTTCTTTTTTGATAGGGTCTCATTCTGTCACCCAGACTGGAGTGCAGTAGCACAATCAGGGATTGCTGAAGCCTCAACTTACTGAGCTGAAGTGATGCTCCCACCTGAGCCTCCTTAGTAGCTGGGACTACAGGTGTGCACACGACACCCAGCTAATTTTTGTATTTTTTTGTAGCAACAGGGTCTTGCCATGTTGCCCAGAATGGACAGAGAACTTTCACATTCTGTATTATATATTTCTGAATTATTGTAAAATTTGATAATGAGCATATATTACCTTTGAAAAAAGACAATAAAGACTTTTTAAAAATAATGATCCAGACCGGGCACAGTGGCTTAAGCCTGTAATCCCAGCACTTTGGGAGGCTGAGGCGGGTGGATCACGAGTTCAGGAGATCGAGACCATCCTGGCTAACACGGTGAAACCTCGTCTCTACTAAAAATACAAAATATTAGCTGGGTGTAGTGGCATGCACCTGTAGTTAGTTCCAGCTACTCGGGAGGCAGGCTGAGGCAGGAGAAGGCGTGAACCCGGGAGTGGAGCTTGCCGTGAACAGAGATCGTGCCACTGCACTCCAGCCTGGGTGACAGAGGAGACTCTGTCCAAGAAAAAAAAAAACAGGCCGGGCGCGTGGCTCAAGCCGGTAATCCCAGCACTTTGGAGGCCGAGACGGGCGGATCACGAGGTCAGGAGATCGAGACTATCCTGCTAAACAGGGTGAAACCCCGTCTCTACTAAAAAATACAAAAAACTAGCCGGGCAAGGTGGCCGGGCGCGCTGTACCAGCACTCGGGAGCTGAGGCATGGAGAAATGGCGTAAACCAGGAGCGGAGCTTGCAGGAGGCTGAACCGGCCACGCACCCAGCCGGGCGACAGAGCGAACTCCGTCTCAAAAAAAAAAAAAAAAAAAGAAACATACGTAATATTTAGCACTTTGCTTTCATAACACTGGAGTGGGAGACTTCCCATATTAGCAGCACAGAGCTTCCTCACTTTTCCTGGCTGTGTCATTGGCCATTGGGGTACACTAGGGTGCTAGGAGGGTGGTGCACCCCAACTCCAAGGGACAGAAGCTCTTGCACTTGGGACCCTTCCAGACCTTGCCCTATGCACCTCTTCATAGGGTGTTCACCTTTATAATCTCAACCTTAAATAATGACATTCAGAAATTATGATTGGACCAGGCGCAGTGGCTCATGCCTGTAATCCCAGCACTTTGGGAGGCTGAGGCAGGCAGATCACCTGAGGTCAGGAGTTCGAGACTAGCCTGACCAACATAGTGAAAACTCGTCTCTACTAAAAACGCAAATATTAGCCGGGTGTGGTCGCACATGCCTGTAATTCCAGCTACTGGGGAGGCTGAGGCATGAGAATTGCTTGAACCTGGGAGGTGGAGGTTGCAGTGAGCTGAGATTACACCATTGCACTCCAGCCTGGGTGATTGAATGAGACTCTGTCTCAAAAAAAATTATGATTGAATTAAGACTTTACTTCAGGCTAGGCATGGTGGCTCACACCTGTAATTCCAGCACTTTGGGAGACCAAGGCAGGCGGATCACGACGTCAGGAGTTCGAGACCAGCCTGGCCAACATGGTGAAACCCTGTCTTTACTAAAAATACAAACATTAGGCAGACATGGTGGCATGCGTCTGTAGTCCCAGCTCCTCGGGAACCTGAGGCAGAAGAATCGCTTGAACCCGGGAGGTGGAGGTTGCAGTAAGCCAAGATCACACCACTGCACTCCAGCCTGGGCGACAGAGTGAGATACTGTCTCAAAAGAAAAAAGAAAAAAGAGTTTACTCCAGCTCAAAGCTTGAGGCTGTCCGCCTGGGGAACACTGACTTCAGAAGAATGAATGGGTCAGGTCAGCTTCCAAAGGGGAGAAGGGAAGGTTTTGTTTACATAGGCAGTTAACAGGATTGCAACATTTTCCATGCAAGGTCAGTACATATGTTATGGCAATTTGATTGGTTATAGCTTGTCACATTCCAAGGAAGATTGCTTTAATATTCCGTGAGGAGGGGTGCTGATTTGAGGGGATCTATTTCTGGAGCCACAGTGCTTTTTCTAATCATTTATAGGAAAAGGCAGAAGCTGTAGAAGCTGCTACCTGACTCAGGCCACATAGCCACATTCCTTTCAAGGCTCAAAATCGTTTTGGCTGGGTGCCGTGCCTCACCCTGTAATCCCAATGCTTTTGGAGGCCAAGGCAGGAGGATAGCTTGAGCCCAGGAGTTCAAGGTCACAGTGACTATGATCACACCTCTGCACTCCAGCCTGGGCAACAGAGTGAGACCCTGTCTCTATAATAATAATAACTTAAAGTTCCAATAGCTTTAGGTTTGAATTATTTAATTTCATAATAATAAACCAGCATATATAAACTGTTTCCTTGAGTTTGTTTGTTTTAGAGATGGGGTCTCACTATGTTGCCCAGGTTGGAGTACAGTGGTTATTCACAGGCATGGTCATGCACAATGACTGCAGTCTCAAACTCCTGGGCTCCAGTGATCCTCCCACAGCTTCTCTGTTACCTGTGACTACAGGCAGGTGCCCCCATGCCTGCCTGGCTCTATTTCCTTAAGTTTTTTTTTTTTCTTTTTGAGAAGGAGTCTTGCTCTGTCACCCAGGCTGGAGTGCAGTGCTGCAATCTCAGCTACTGCGGCTTCCACCTCCTGGATTCAAGCGATTCTCGTGCCTCAGCCTCTCAAGTAGCTGGGATTACAGGTGTGCACCACCATGCCTGGATGATTGTTGTATTTTTTGTAGAGACGGGGTTTTGCCACGTTGGCCAGGCTGGTCTTGAACTCCTGATCTCAAGTGGTCCTCCTGCCTCAGCCTCCCAAAGTGCTGAGATTATAGGCATGAGCCACCGCACCTGGTCCTATTTCCTTAAGTTCTGTGAGTCATTCTAGCCAATAATTGAACCAGAGGAAGTGGTCTTGGAAACCTCCAGCTTACAGTCGCTCAGTCAGAGATACATGAGGATGGATTTACATTTGGCTTCTGAAATGGGGGCAGTTTTGTGGGACTGAATCCTTAACTTGTGGAGTCTGATGTTAATTCCAGGTACATAGTGTCAGAATTGGATTGGATTCTAGGACACTCAGTGTTGGTCAGAGTGGGGAAAATTCACACACGTGGTATCAGAAGTACTCTGTGTGAGTGTAGACCAACTGTTTTCACAATGTGTGACCCAGGGATGCTTCTGAAACTTCATCACCCATGGGTGTCTTTCATTTATAGAGCTTCCTTGGCACAGAATTTAGGTATGGGATGCTGATTGGTGATTGACTTGTGACTCTGAACAGTGGCCATGTTGAATTCATACTCTGAAATCCGCGATACTGAAGTCTACGATTCATCCTTTCAACTTCCCATAGTAAAACTCAGGAGAAAACAGCCTGATTCTAAATGGAGCAGCTCCGCTGGGAGTTGGTAGATAGGACACCCAAACTGCAGAGAAAACCCAGAATAAAGTGAAGCTCATTTTAAGAACTCTTGAGTCCAAAACCTTAAAAACACATGCACTTTTCGGCCCAGCAATTCCACTTCTAGGACTTTCCGAGGGTCATAAACCAGAGACTCAGATGCTCCCCCAGGGTTGTTTCCACTCAAATTGGAAAAAAACTCAGTGTCCACAGAAGGGGGGCACAGAACTGGGGCAGTGGGGTTGTGGTTAAGTAAATGGAGATGTAGCCCTGGGACTGGGTCCCCTAGGCCGAGGGAAACATGAGCAGGAAATGGATAAATAGAAAGATAATCAAGTTTTAAGTCCCCAGAGAGAAGGCTGGTTACGAAATAGTATATGCAATGTGATTTTTTTGTTTTTTTTTTTGAGGAGTCTCTCTCTGTCACCTGGGCTGGAGTACAGTGGTATGATCCCGGCTCACTGCAACCTCCACCTCCTGGGTTCAAGTGGTTCTCCTGCCTCAGCCTCCCGAGTAGCTGGGACCACAGGGATGCGCCACCATACCCGACTCATTTTTGTATTTTTAGTAGAGACGGGGGTTTCACCATGTTGGCCAGGCTGGTCTCGAACTCCTGACCTCAAGTGATCCACCCACCTCGGCCTCCCAAAGTGCTGGGATTACAAGCATGCGCTACTGCGCCCGGCCTACAATGTGATTCTAATGTAAGATAACAAGTACTCTGAAGGGGTGGCCTGCCCCTCCACACCTGTGGGCGTTTCTCGTTAGGTGGAACAAGAGACTTGAGAAAAGAAATGAGACAGAGACAAAGTA
>NW_016810565.1:5030504-5041425 GCF_001698545.2 Rhinopithecus bieti
ACCATGTTAGCCAGGATGGTCTCGATCTCCTGACCTCGTGATCCGCCCGTCTCGGCCTCCCAAAGTGCTGGGATTACAGGCTTGAGCCACCGCGCCCGGCCAATATATTTTTTTTTTAAAGTTATTTTTTGCATTCTGAGTTAGGAATTAGTAAAAATAATATTAATTAATTAATTAATTTAAAAAATAAAGACTTGAACCTCCTATCTCCCTCTCCTCTCCCTGTGAAGAAACAAATTTTTTTTTGGTAAAACTTACCTTTTTGTTTTTTTTTTTGAGACAGATTCTCATTCTTTCACCCAGGCTTGAGTGCAGTGGTGCAATCTCTGCTCACTGCAACCTCCACCTCCCGGGTAGACGGATTTCTCCTGCCTCAGCCTCTCAAACAGCTGAGATTATGGGTGCACACCACCACGTCTGGCTATTTTTGTTTTGTTTTGTTTGTATATATATTTTTTGAATATAATTTTTGAGATAGAGTATTGCTCTGACACCCAGGCTGGAGTGCAGTGGCGCAATCTCGGCTCACTGCAGCATCTGTCTCCCGGATTCAAGCAATTCTCCTGCCACACCCTCCCGAGTAGCTGGGATTACAGGTGTGGGTCACCACGCCCGGCTAATTTTTGTATTTTTAGTAGAGACGGGGTTTCACCATGTTGGCCAGGCTGGTATCGAACTCCTGACCTCAAGTGATCCACCCACCTCAGTCTCCCAAAGTGTTGGGATTACAGACGTGAGTAAAAAAGGAAGAAAATGAAGGATCAAAGAGGTGAAGTGATTTCCCCAAGGTAACACAGGATTCAGAGCTAGGTGTGTCTGAGTTCATACTTGGGATAGCCACAACCCTGCAGCCTCGCCCAGCCCTTGGCCTGTTGCTGGAGTTGGGGTCTACGGGACCAGCCTCCAACCTTGAAGACAGATCACCTTCTGCTATGAGATGTTGCTGATGTAAGAGCCTGTTGGAGACATTAACCTGATGAGCCTTTATGAAACAGAAAGCCCTTTTCACTTGTCTGAACCCAGGGTCTGGGTTTGAATTCAGGTCTCAGTACCTGATGATCCTCAGCACAGTGGTGGGGCCAGTGCTGAGAAGTACACGGAGTCTGGAAAGTGCGGCCTGGTGTTGGCAATGTGGTGGAGGTGGGGCTGGATGGACCCTGGAGAGAGCAGCATGTGAAAGGCTCAGGTGCATGGCCTGGGAGCTGACATGGGACAGTGTAGCTAGAGAATAGAGCACAGGGTGGGAGAACCAGGGGGTTGCAGCGAGAGATGGGCAGAGACGGAAGCAGGGCTTTGAAGGGCCTTGCAGATTGCCATTGGTCCCTTTGGCCCTGGTATCAGGGTAGCAGCGAAGGCTTGTGGCCATCACAAATGCCTGTCTATGCTCACCTCTCCTCTCCACTTTCCTTCCCACCCCACCCCGCCCCACAAGCCCTGACTCTCCCTTCCAGAGGCCTGCCCATCAGTTTTCACCAGCAGAGCTTCAGGCCCCAGGCTGCCTGGTATGAGGGTGCCCTCAGCTCCCCAGGCCTGTCCCCAGACAGTCCAGCTGGGGGACCCAGGCAGTCATTCAGCCTCTGGGGCCTCCACTGACTCCCCAGGAACAAACGAGCCTTTGTGCCTCCCTCCCAGGGCTGCCATGGGCCTGAACATCAAGAAGCCTCTAAAGTGCCTGGCAGAGGCCTGGTACTCAGATGATGCCCAGGGATGTTAGTTCCTTAGACATCGTCCCGCTCCTTGGTTTATATCAACACACAGGTATTAACGTGCCTTCTGTGAGCCACTCTGCTCACTGGGGAGATACAGAGATGAAAAGTCAGTGGGTGTAGGTAGACAAGCAGATGGCAGCACAGGGTGGGGTGATCGGTCCCAGTAGGAGGAAGGTGCACAGGGTATGAAGAAGCCCCAAAAGGCCCTTAACCCAACCCCAGCGGGGATTGCAAAGAACAGTCCGAGCAAGCGAGGGGGAGGGAAAGGGGGAAGGGCGTTCTGAGCAGAGGGCACAGTCTGGGTGAATCTAGGCCGGCAAGGGGCACGTGGCAGGCCAGGGGGGTCTGACGGGAGGCCTGGAAAGGATTTGTGTCTTTATCCCCAAAAAGCTACTCCGGGGTGTGAGGCACCGCCGCTAGGTAGGGAAGGGAGGCAACAGCAGCGGCTCCAGAGCACCTGAGCGCAAGTCCGAGGGCCCGGAAGAGCGGAAGCGGCGCCGCTCAGGTCTCCGGCCCCGCCCTCTGGCCGAGGTGTCAGGCCTGACGCCCCGCCCACAGCTCGCTGAAGGGCTACGGGACGCGTGGGTTAAGACTTTGCCTCCCGGAGCTTGCAGTGAGCTGAGAGCTGGCCACTGCACTCCAGCCTGGGCGGCAGAGCAAGACTCCGTCTCAAAAAAAAAAAAAAAAAAAAAAAAAAAAAAAAAAAGATTTGCCTCCTCTCTGGTTGGCCCGAGAAGAGGGACATGACCAGGCGGAATACACGCGCTCGGGACCATGACCACTATTCGGAGCTGGACCGCTGTTTTGTCAGCGAGGGAGCCTTCGAGACTGCGCGGGGCGAAAAGGGCAATTGAGGAGGGACGCGTTGGGGGGATTCGCGGCTACGGGCAGTAGCGGAATTCGGGACGCCGAGAAAAGTATAAGTGACCTTTTTGTGTGTGGTCGAGAGGCTGCCGCGTCCTGACATCCAGGGGAGTGGGCACTCTTGTGTGGGCCTGGCGCTGGTTGCTGGCACCCGCTTGCAGGCCTCAGTCCTAGTCTCTTGAGGGTTTGGCTTCTGAGGACGTAGGGTTAAAAAAGCCCCTCCGCCATGTCCCAGTGTTTTGGTCTTGACTCTACCCCAGAGTCACGCTGCTTCTAGGAAGCTTTGTCCCACTCGCCACACTGACCCGTGCTCTTGGCCACAAACAGGCCCTGGCCTTGACGCTGATCTGGGAGACGACTGTCCCAGACGCAGAGCCGGGCAGAGCCCCCTCCCAGCAAGGCCCAGGTTCGTTGGGGGTCCTGAGGCTGGTAAGCGCCTTGTCGTAGCTGAGGCCATGAACTTGGACCGGCCATCACCATCACAGCCGATAGAGATGCAAAGGGAAGAGGCCCTGCCCAGGCCTGGGGGTCCCCGCGAGGCGCGGGAGTTGGGGAGCAGAGAAGTGTCCCCTGACTTTCAAGGCATGAGCCTGTCCCCATCTGAACTTAAGCCTCACCATTCGGAAGTGGTGGGTGGGGGGTGATAATTTGCCAAGAAATGCAAAAATAAAGCTTTGGAACAGGTATTACAGATGCAGGCAGAGCCTGCTGGGAAGGCACTCACCCCGAGGGGCAGAAGGGTTTTGCCGAAACACTGGATGAAATTAAGCTTACTATTTATCTTGGTGATAGCCTCACAGAGAAGGTCAGCTCTAAAGGGAAGAAAGTCTATCCCTTGTTATAATAAATAAATTAAATAATAAATAAATAAACACAGCACACACACAACCACACACACAACACACACACACATATATATATATATATAATATTTTTTTTTTTTTTTGGACAGAATCTCACTGGTTGCCCAGGCTCCAGTGCAGTGGCGCAGTCTCGGCTCACTGCAAGCTCCGCCTTCCGAGTTCAAGCGATTCTCCTGCCTCAGCCTTCCCAGTAGCTGGGATTACAGGTAATGGCCACCATGCCCAGCTAATTTTTTTGTATTTTTAGTACACACGGTGTTTCACCATGTTGGTCAGGCTGATCTCAAACTCCTGACCTCAGGTGATCCGCCCACTTCAGCCTCCCAAAGTGCTGGGATTAGAGGCATGAGCCACCGCGCCCGGCCTGTTACCATTTTATCGAGTGTCGTATTTTATATTTTACTCATTTTTTTTCTTGACTAGTTACATTAACTATTGATTTATACACACACATATACATATTTTGCATGAATAGTTCTGTTGGCCAGGCGTGGTGGCTCACACCTGTAATCCCAGCCTTTTTTTTTTTTTTTTTTTTCTGAGACGGAGTTTTGCTCTTATTGCCCAGGCAGGAGTGCAATGGTGCAATCTCGGCTCACTGCAACCTCCTCTGCCCGGGTTCTAGTGATTCTCCTGCCTCAGCCTCCTGAGTAGCTGGGATTACAGGCATGTGCCACCACGCCCGCCTAATTTTTTGTATTTTTAGTAGAAGTGGTTTCTCTATGTTGGTCAGACTGGTCTCAAACTCCGGACCTTAGGTGATCCGCCCACCTCAGCCTCCCAAAGTGCTGGGATTACAGGTGTGAGCCGCCACGCCCAATCCCAGCACTTTGAGAGGTCGAGGTGGCCGCATCACCTGAGGTCAGAAGTCCGAGACCAGCCTGGCCAACATGGTGAAACCCCATCTCTACTAAAAATACAAAAATTAGTTGGGCGTGGTGGTGGGCGCCTGTAGTCTTAGCTAGTCAGGAAGCTGGGGCAGGAGAATCGCTTGAACCCAGGAGGCAGTGGTTGCAGTGAGCAGAGATTGCACCATTGCACTCTAGCCTTGGCAAGAAAGCAAGACTCAGTCTCAAATTAAAAAAAAAAAAAAAAAAAAGCCGGGCGTGGCCTTTTTTGTTAGCCTGTAGTCCCAGCTACTCGGGAGGCTGAGGCAGGAGAATGGCGTGAACCTGGGAGGCGGAGGTTGCAGTGAGCTGAGCTTACGCCACTGTACTCCAGCCGGGGCGATAAGAGCAAAACTCTGTCTCGCGGGGGGCGGGGAAGTTATGTTGTTTACCTCTTTTCTAAATCATCATTTTACACTTTTTATTATTTCTTTCCTTTTGTCTCCATTGATTTTTTTTTGTTTTTTTTTTATCCCTAACTTGTTGAGTTAGATGCATCGTTCATTAATTTTCTTTTCTTTTCTTTTCTTTTCTTTTTTTTTTTTGAGACGGAGTCTTGCTCTGTCACCCAGGCTGGAGTGCAGTGGCCGGATCTCAGCTCACTGCAACCTTCGCCTCCCGGGTTCTCGCCATTCTCCTGTCTCAGCCTCCCGAGTAGCTGGGACTACAGGCGCCCGCCACCTCGCCTGGCTAGTTTTTTGTATTTTTTAGTAGAGACGGGGTTTCACCGTGTTAGCCAGGATGGTCTCGATCTCCTGACCTTGTGATCCACCCATCTCGGCCTCCCAAAGTGCTAGGATTACAGGCTTGAACCACCGCGCCCGGCCTAGAGACGATTCTTAAACTTACAGGTAGTTAGGTCATTTTGTTTTCTAGTTTCATTATTAATTTCCAGTTTGATTTGCATTGTGATTAATGCAATCTGTTCTACATATATTTAGAATATATTGATTTTTAAACAATAGTTTAATATGTAGTTGATCTTTCTGAATGTTGAACTGTCCATCTGCAAAGGTGTAGTCTGTTTTTAGAGTAGAGGGTTTGATATAAATAAATCTATCACAATAATTATATTATTAGGTCTTCCCTAAACTTACTTAACTTTTTGTACACATACTCTGTGAGAGGTGAATTAAAATTTCTTACCACTGGTGTTTTTATTCTTTCTCTTTGTATTTCTTTTGGTGTATAAATGCAGATACTGTGTTATTGGTGCATATTAGTGCATGTTGTTTGGAATATAGTAGATGATGGTACATAGTAGATGATGAATGCAAGTCACTGTGACTTACATTCATTATTATTAAAAGCGCTCTTCTTGGTCTCATATTTTGTCCTGAATTTGATCCCTGCTTTCTGTTTGTGCACATTTGCCTGTTACCTCTTGTGCCATCTTTTTATTTGCATTCTTTTTGAGTTGACTCGCTTGGGGAGTGTCTTTTGCTTCCTGCTTAGGGTTGAATGTCAGCAGGCATTTCCCTTTAAAGATTAGTTTAATCCAGCTGGGCATGGTGGCTGATGCCTGTAATCCCAACACTTTAGGAGGCTGAGGTGGGCAGATCACCTGAGATCAGGAGTTCGAGACCAGCCTGGTCAACATAGTGAAACCCCGTCTCTACTAAAAATACGAAAATTAGCTGGGCATGGTGGTGCGTGCCTGTAGTCCCAGCTACTCAGGAGGCTGAGGCAGGAGAATTGCTTGAATCCAGGAGGCGGAGGTTTTGGTAAGCCACAGTTACGCCACTGCACTCCAGCCTGGGCAACAGAATGAGACTCCATCTCCAAAAAAAAAAAAAAAAAAACAGAAAGACAGGCCAGGCACGGTGGCTCACGCCTGTAATCCCAGCACTTTGGGAGGCTGAGGCAGGTGGATCATGAGGTCAGGAGATTGAGACCATCCTGGCTAACATGGTGAAATCCTGTCTCTACTAAAAATACAAAAAATTAGCCGGGTGTGGTGGCGCATACCTGTAGTCCCAGCTACTTGGGAAGCTGAGGCAGAATTGCTTGAACCTGGGAGGTGGAGGTTGCAGTGAGCCAAGATCGTGCCACTGCACTTCAGCTTGGGCGACAGAGCCAGACTCCCTCTCAAATAAATAAATAAACAAACAAACAAACAAATAAATAAATAAAAGACTAGATTAATCCATTCATGGATTAATAAATTAATGGGTTAGCATGTGAGTAGAACTACATAGATGCCGGAGGGCTTGATGGAAGGCCAACCTTGAGAGTAATTAATTTAGGTATCTGGCAGAAGAAATTTCTTTCTCCTTTTTTCTTTTCTTTTTCTTTTCTTTTTTTTTTTTTTTTTGAGACAGGGTCTAGCTCTGTTGCCCAGGTGGAGTGCAGTGGCACAATCTCAGCTCACTGCAACCTCCACCTCCTGGGCTCAAGTGATCCTCCCACTTCAGCCTCCCAGTAGCTGGGATTACAGGTCCACGCCACCATGGCTGGCTAATTTTTTATATTTTTAGTAGAGACGGGGTCTTGCCATGTTGCCCAAGCTGGTATGGAACTCCTGGGTTCAAGTGTTCTTCCCACCTCGGCCTCCCAAAGTACTGGGATTATAGGCTTGAGCCACCTTGCTTGGCCAGAAGAAATTTCTAAGTGTGAAGTGAAATAAAATATGGAGACAAATCTCTAAATTGAAAACATTTTGGCCTGGCGCAGTGGCTCAAGCCTGTAATCCCAGCACTTTGGGAGGCCGAGACAGGCAGATCACGAGGTCAGGAGATTGAGACCATCCTGGCTAACACAGCGAAACCCCATCTCTACAAAAAAAATACAAAAATCTAGCCGGGCGAGTTGGCGGGTGCCTGTAGTCCCAGCTACTCTGGAGGCTGAGGCAGGAGAATGGCGGGAACCCGGGAGGCGGAGCTTGCAGTGAGCTGAGATCCGGCCACTGCACTCCAGCCTGGGCGACAGAGCAAGACTCCGTCTCAAAAAAAAAAAGAAAACATTTTATTTGAGAAGCAAGAATGGCAATTTGGGGCATATAAGCAGACCAGGTAGTTTTCAGTATGTCTGAAGAACAAAGAGAAGGTTGGAGGTTTTAGAAAAAAGAAATGCTACACGTTGTTTTAAAAGGAAGGTCATGGCTATTAGTCAAGTTTTGAGGAGCTGACAAAACTGGTCTTAAGCGCTGCACCAAGTTGTTCCAGTGAGCAGTAGGTAAACTGGTGTCAGGTTACAGCAGGCAGTTTCAGCAGCCAGGTTTGCAGAGAATGACGTTCTTGCAGCAATGTTATGTGACCCCAGTGCTTTTACCTCCTGGCCTCTCAACTCTGTTTTAGTTGGGTCTAGCAACAGTAACCTGGTTGTATGATCAACTTTCACATTAGCAAAATGGAGATGGAGCTGCATGGTGACTTATACTAATTATTCTTTTTTGTTGTTTGAGATGAAGTTTCACATTTGTCACCCAGGCTGGAGTACAGTGTTGTGAATTCAGCTGGTGCCACCACACCTGGCTAATTTTTGTGTTTTTAGTAGAGATAGGGCCTCACCATGGTGGCCAGGCTGGTCTTGAACTCCTAGGCTCAAGTGATCCACCTGCCTCAGCCTCTCAAAATGCTGGGACTACAGGCTGGGCCACTGTGCCCAGCCCTGCCTAATTTATTTTAAAAAGGAATTTATTTCTTACAGTTACAGAGGCTGAGAAGTCCCAGGTCGAGGGGCCACATCTGTTGAGGGCCTTCGTGTTGGTGGGGGCTCTCTGCAGAGTCCTAAGGCAGTGCAGGGCATCACATGGTGAGGGCTGAGCATGCTAGCCCACTCTCATGATAACCTGTCAATCCAATAGCACACTAAGCCCTCATGACCCAGTCACACCCTAAATGCCCTACCTCTCACTATTGCTACATTGGGAATTAAATTCGAACATACATTTTGTTTGTTCATTTGTTTTGTTTTGTTTTGTTTTGTTTTGAGACAGAGTCTCATTCTGTCACTCAGGCTGGAGTGCAGTGGCACGATCTTGGCTCACTGGAACCTCCACCTCCCTGGCTCAAGTGATTCGCCTGCCTCAGGCTCCCGAGTAGCTGGGATTACAGGTGCCCACCACCACTCCTGGTTAATTTTTGTATTTTTAGTAGAGATGGGGTTTCACCGTGTTCACCAGGCTGGTTTTGAACTTCTGACCTCAAATGATCCACCCGCCTCGGGCTCCCAAAGTGCTGGGATTCTAGGCGTGAGCCATCACGCCCAGTCTGAACATGCATTTTGGAGGGGACAAATATTCAAACCATAGCATTCTGCCCCTAAGTTCCCCAAAATCATGTCTTTCTCACATACAAATATAGTTATTCCATCCTTGTAGCCCCAATGCCATAACTAATTCCAGCACCAACTCGAAAGTCCAAAGTCCAGAGTCTCATCTGTAATCCCATGAAATCAAAACAAGTTATCTACTCTCCAGATACAATGGTGGCACAGGCATAAGGCAGACACTCCCATTCCAAAGGTAGGAAGAGGCTACATGAAAGGAGGAACAGGTCCCACGCAGCTCTGCAACCCAGCGGGGCAGACATTAAAGGTTAAAGCTGGAGAATGATCTCTTTTGACTCCATGTCCTGCACCCTGGACACACTAGGACAGGTTGGGCCCCAAGGCCCAGGCAGCCCATTCCTATGGCTTTGCTGGAAGCATGTCTGGCTGTCTGGGTTGGAGTGCAGTGCCTGAGGTTTTCCCAGGTGGATGTGGCATGCTGCTGGGGCTCTGTAGTTCTGGGGGCCTACAGTGGTCCCACTCCCATGGCCACACTAGCCATTAGCCTGGTGGGGACTCTGTGCTGCAGCTCAGACCCCACATTTCCTCTGGGCATTGCTCTACGGGGGGTTGTCTATGGTGGCTCTGCCTTTATGACAAGTCTCTTCCTGGGTTCCCAGGCTTTCTTTTGCAATCTGGGTGGAGGCTGCCAAGCTTCATAGCTCTTGTGTTTTGCAAGTCTGCAGAATGAAGCTGGGCACGATGGCTCACGCCTGTAATCCCAGCACTTTGGGAGGCCAAGGTGGGAGGATCACGAGGTCAGGAGATCGAGACCATCCTGGCTAACACAGTGAAATCCCGTCTCTACTAAAAATACAAAAAAAATTAGCCAGGGGTGGTGGCAGGCGCCTGTAGTCCCAGCTACTTGGGAGGCTGAGGCAGGATAATGGTGTGAACCTGGGCAGAAGAGGTTGCTGTGAGCCAAGATTGCGCCACTGCACTCCAGCCTGGGTGACAGAGCAAGACTCCATCTCAAAAACAAAAAAAAAGAAAAAGAAAAATTAGCTGAGCGTGGTGGTGGGCACATGAAGTCCCAGCTACTTGGGAGGCTGAAGCAGTGAAACAGGAGACTCGCTTGAACCTGGGAGGCAGAGGTTGCAGCCGAGATCACTTCATTGCACTCAGACTGGGCAACAAGAGCTGAACCCATCTCCAAAAAAAAAAAAACAAAAAAAGTCTGCAGAATGAGTGCCATGTGAACCTCTGCCAAGGTTTTCGACCTGTACCTTCTGATACTGCAACAGGAGCCGCACCTGGGGCCCTCTGGAGCCACAGGTGAACCAAGCATGGAGCGCTGTGCAGGGGTGTGGGGAACAGAGTCCCAAGGCAACCCTGGGCAGCAAGCCCCTGGAGAGCCACCCCCACCCCCAGGCTTATCCCCTGACACCACTCTGCCTCCTTGGTCTCTGGGCCTGTGACAGGAGGGGCAGCCTCTATGCCCCAGGGCTCTGTGCGTGCCTTTGGCAGTGTCTTTCTTTTGTCGTCTCGAGGCATGGCACCTGGCTTCCTTCTACGTGCTAATCTCTTTAGCAAATATTCATTGGGCTACACCCATGGTTTCCTCTCCTGAATGCACTTTTCTACCCTCTATATGGCCAGGCTGAGAGTACTCCAAATCCTCCTGCTCTGCTTGCTTTTTTTTTTTTTTTTTTGAGACAGGATCTCACTGTGGTGTCCCAGGCTGGCATGCAGTGGCGTGATCTCAGGCCACTACAGCCTCAACCTTCTGGGCTCAAGCGATCCTCCCACCTCAGTCTCCAGAATAGCTGAGACTATATAGGTGCACACCACCACACCCGGCTAATTTTTTGTATTTTTAGTAGAGATGAGGCTTTGCCATGTTGCCCAGGCTGGTCTCAAACTCCTAGATTCAAGGGTTCTACCCACCTCCCCCTCCCAAAGTGTTGGGATTACAGGTGTGAGCCACCAGGGCCTGCCTCTGCTTTCCTTTTAATGATTAAATTCTGTCTTTAGATTATTCCTCTGCTCCTGAATCTTTTTTCTTTTCTTTTTTTTTTTTTTTTGAGACAGAGTCTCCCTCTGTTGCCCAGGCTGGAGTACAGTGGTGCAATCTTGGCTCCTGCAACCTCCGCCTCCCGCGTTCAAGGGATTCTTCTACCTTAGCCTCTTGAGTAGCTGCAACTACAGGCACATGCCACCACGCCCGGCTAATTTTTGTATTTTTAGTAGAGACGGGGTTTCACCATATTGGCCAGGCTGGCCTCGAACTCCTGACCTTGTGATCCACCCGCGTCAGCCTCCCAAAGTGCTGGGATTACAGGCATGAGCCACTGCACCCGGCCTCCTGAATCTTTTTTTTTTTTTTTTT
>NW_016810565.1:5041795-5058824 GCF_001698545.2 Rhinopithecus bieti
TTTGAGACAGAGTCTCGCTCTGCCGCCCAGGCTGGAGTGCAGTGGCCGGATCTCAGCTCACTGCAAGCTTCGCCTCCTGGGTTTACGCCATTCTCCTGCCTCAGCCTCCCCAGTAGCTGGGACTACAGGTGCCCGCCACATCACCCGGCTAGTTTTTTGTATTTTTTAGTAGAGACGAGGTTTCACCGTGTTAGCCAGGATGGTCTCGATCTCCTGACCTCGTGATCCGCCCGTCTCGGCCTCCCAAAGTGCTGGGATTACAGGCTTGAGCCACCGCGCCAGGCCTCCTGAATCTTATACTAAGAATAATTAGTGGCCAGGTGCGGTGACTCACATCTGTAATCCCAGCACTTTGTGAAGCTGAGGTGGGTGGATCACTTGAGCCCAGGAATTCGAGACCAGCCTGGCTACCCATGGCAAGACCCCGTCTCTACTAAAAATACAAAAATTAGCCAGGTGTGGTGGCGTGGGGCTATGGTCCCAGCTACTTGGGAGGCTGAGGCACGAGAATTGCTTGAACCAGGGAGGCAGAGGTTGCAGTGAGTCAAGCACTGCATTCCAACCTGGGCGACAGAGCGAGACTCTGTCTCAAATAATAAAATAAAATAATTTAGCCAGTTTTAGATGTTCTGTTGTAAGCAACAGAAAGAAGACTAAGACATCACATATTATATATATATATAAAATATCCTTGTGTCAGAGGTGTTTGAACCAGAGTGATTCCATCTTGAATAGGAGCCGGGTAAAATGAGACTGACACCTGCTGGCCTCATCCCAGGAGGTTAGGCATTCTAAGTCACAGGGTGAGATAAGAGATCATAAGAGAGACAGGTCACAAAGGCCCAGCTGATAAAACAGGATGCAGTCCGGGCGCGGTGGCTCACGCCTGTAATCCCAGCACTTTGGGAGGCCGAGGTGGGCAGATAACCAGGTTGGGAGCTCGAGACCATCCTGGCTAACACGGTGAAACCCTGTCTCTACTAAAAATACAAAAAATTAGGTGGACTTGGTGGCAGGCGCCTGTAGTCCCAGCTACTTGGGAGGCTGAGGCAGGAGAATGGCGTGTATCCGGGAGGCGGAGCTTGCAGTGAGCTGAGATCATGCCACTGCACTCCAGCCTGGGCGACAGAGCGAGACTCTGCTTCAAAAACAAAGAAATAAATGAATAAACCAGGATGCAATAAAGAAGCCAGCGAAAACCTACCCAAACCAAGATGGCGATGAAAGTGACCTGGTCATCCTCACTGCTCATTATACAGTAATTATAATACATTAGCATTAGGATTAGCATGCTAAAACGCACTCCAACCAGTGCCATGACAGTTTACAAATGCTATGGCAACGCCCAGAAATTACCCTATATGGTTTAAAAAGTGAAGGAACCCTCAGCTCCAGGAATTCTCTGCCCCTTTCCTAGAAAATTCATGAATAATCCATCCCTTGTTTAGCATCTAATCAAGAAATAACCATAAGTGTGCTCAGTAGAGCAGCCCGCGCCACTGCTCTGCCTGTGGAGTAGCCATTCTTTTATTCCCCCTCTTCAGCCTCCCAAAGTGCTGGAATTACAGGCGTGAGCCACCGCATCTGGCCTACTCCTTTACTTTTTAAAGAAACTTGCTTTCATTTTACTCTGTAGGCTTGCCCAAATTCTTTCTTGCATGAGATCCAAGAACCCTCTCTTAGGGTCTGGATCAGACCCCTTTCCGGCAACACTTGTGTGTAAAATGTCATTGATTTTAAGATGATCCACTGATGATCCAGGCATGGTGGCTCACACCTGTACTCCCAGCATACTGGGAGGCTGAGGCAGGAGGATTGCTTAAGCCCAGGAGTGTGAGACCAGCCTGGGCAACATAGTGAGACTCCATCTCTACAAATAATTTTTTAAAAATTAGCTGGGTGTGAGGCCGGGCGTGGTGACTCATACCTGTAATCCTAGCACTTTGGGAGGCCAAGGCAGGGGGATCACCTGAGGTCAGGAGTTCAAGACCAGCCTGGCCAACATAGTGAAACCCCGTCTCTACTAAAAATACAAAAATTAGCCAGGCGTGTTGGCTATAATCCCAGAGCCTATTATCCCAGCTACTCAGGAGGCTGAGGCAGGAGAATCGCTTGAACCAGGCAAGGCAAAAGTTGCAATGAGCCAAGATCACGCCACTTCACTCCAGGCTGGGTGAAAGAGCGAAACTCCGTCTCAAAAAATAAAAAAATAAAAATAAAAATAAAAAATTAGCTGGGTATGGTAGCATATGCCTGTGGTCCTAGTTACTAGATCATCTCTTTTTTTTTTGACACAGGATTTTGTTCTGTCACCCAGGCTGGAGTGCAGTGGCGTGATCTCAGCTCACTGCAACCTCTGCCCCCTGGGCTCAACTGATCCTCCTGCCTCAGCCTCCTGAGTTGTTGAGACTACAGGTGTGTACCACTATGCCCAGCTATTTTTTTGTACTTTTACTAGCGACAGGGTCGTGCCATTTTGTCCAGGCTGGTCTCAAACTTCTAAGCTCAAGGGATCCACCCATCTCAGCCTCCCAAAGTGCTGGGACTACAGGCATGAGCCACCATGCCTGGCCTGAACAACTTTTTTTTTTTTTTTGAGATGAAGTCTCACTCTGTTGCCCAGGTTGGAGTGCAGTGGTGCGATCTCGGCTCACTGCAACCTCCGCTTCCCAGGTTCAAGCGATTCTCCTGCCTCAGCCTCCCGAGTAGCTGGGACTACAGGCGCCACGCCCAGCTAATTTTTATATTTTTAGTAGAAACGGGGCTTCACGTTGTCGGCCAGGATGGTCTCGATCTCTTGATCTCATGATCTGCCCACCTAGGCCTCCCAAAGTGCTGGGATTACAGGCATGAGCCACCAATCCAGGCCCTGAACAACCTTTTTTAATGAAAATGAAACTGTCCCTCAGACAATCTCTGCAGAGGTTCACCAGTAGTCATACTGTAACAGTGGAAAAGAATGGACACAGCTAACTCCATTTTTGTTTGTTTGTTTTGTTTTTGAAATGGAGTCTCGCTCTGTCTCCCAGGTTGGAGTGCAGTGGCACCATCTCGGCTCACTGCAACCTCCGTCTCCCAAGTTCAAGTGATTCTCTTGTCTCAGCCTCCCAAGTAACTGGGATTACAGGCTCACACCACCATGGCCAGGTAATTTTTGTATTTTTAGTAGAGACGGGGTTTCACCATGTTGGCCAGGCTGGTCTCAAACTCCTGACCTCAAGTGATCCGCCCGCCTCAGCCTCCCAAAGTGCTGGGAATACAGGCGTGAGCCACCGTGCCCAGTCCTCTTTTTTTTTTCTTTTTTTTTTTGAGACAGAGTCTCGCTCTGTCCCCTAGGCTGGAGTGCAGTGGCGCAATCTTGGCTCACTGCAAGCTCTGCCTCCTGGGTTCACGCCATTCTCCTGCCTCAGTCTCTCGAGTAGCTGGTACTACAGGTATCCACCACCATGCCTGGCTAATTTTTTGTATTTTTAATAGAGACGGGGTTTCACCATGTTAGCCAGGATGGTCTCAATCTCCTGACCTCGTGATGCGCCCGCCTCGGCCTCCCAAAGTGCTGGGATTACAGGCATGAGCCACCGTGTCTGGACAGTCTTTTTTTTTTTTTTTTTTTTTAAGGCCTTTACAACTCGGCTCGCTGCAACCTCCACTTCCAAGGTTCAAGTGATTCTCCTGCCTTAGCCTCCCGAGTAGCTGGAATTACAGGCATGCACCACCATGACCAGCTAATCATGTAAAACTAACTCTGGGATTAGAGGGGAAGTAGGTAAGCCAGGAACTATGTTTTGTTAAGGATTTATAGGAGCATCGTGACCCTTGTCTAAGGACAAAGAAGTTCCCAGCCTCCTCAGACCCTCGCTGGCTCCCAGATGTCTGTGGTCCTCCAACACCTCCTGATCCCAAGCCCTGCTCATGGTTTCCCTATACCCCCTCCCACAAAAAGCCTCTGATCAGCCAGAAAAAACTGAATATGGGACTTTATTTTTTATTTATTTATTTTTTGAGACAGAGTCTCACTCTGTTGCTCAGGCTAGAATGCAGTGGCACCATCTCGGCTCACTGTAACCTCCACCTCCCAGGTTCAAGCAATTCTCTTGCCTCAACCTCCCAAGTAGCTAGGATTACAGGCACCTACCACCACACCCAGCTAATTTTGTATTTTTAGTAGAAACGGGATTTCGCCATGTTGGTCAGGCTGGTCTGGAACTCCTGACCTCAGGTGATCCACCTGCTTCAATCTCCCAAAGTTCTGGGATTACAGGCATGAGCAACCATGCCCAGCCATGCCTGGCTAATTTTTGTATTTTTAGTAGAGATGGGGTTTCACCATGTTGGCCAGGCTGGTCTTGAACTCCTGACTTCAAGTGATCCACCCACTTTGGCCTCCCAAAGTGCTGGGATTACAGGCATGAGCCACCGCCCCAGGCCTTAAGATGGTATGTTACAACATGAGTTCCCCATCTCAGTTTTGCGGGCTCTCTGAATAAGCCTGCTTTTCCTCCCACCAACCCTCATCTCTTGTGTCTGGCTTTTGAGCGTTGAGCAGCCAAACCTAGGTTCAGTTACAGTGTCTAGGATGGAATTGAATGGCATCTTGATTTTCTTCCCTCTGGACCCTATATGCCTGCCTGGACTGCCCTGGCCACCCAGCAGAGTTCTGCCCTCCTTCCCTTGGCTTGTTTGGAGAAAATGTCTGGTGTCTTTGGCAATGATCACAGTGTGGGTATCTCAGTGGGAGCCACCTGGGTGGGGAGGCTAAGGCTGTGTCAGCCCAGGTTCCAGATAGCACAAGGCTCCATGCTTAGTGGATGACATCAGATCTATCCTGCCAGAATCTCCTTTCTCCAGCCTCTTTTGTGAATCTTGGCATGGCTGACATTAGCTCAAAAGCAAATCATGTTTGATATTAATTTATTAAAGCATTCCGGAAGTTCCTCAGCTGCCTTAGTTTCAGGACCCCAGAGTTCCCAGAAGAACCCTGCATTGGCTAGTGCCAGCCAGTGGCTGTGGTGGTCCCACCTGCCGTGCTGAGCCTCCTCCAGCATCCTCTGCTCCAGCCCAACTATCCAGACCACACCTTGTACATTCCTCCCTCCCAGCCTTTGATTCTGCTGTTTCTTCAACCTGGGATACCATCCACTGTCCAGTTTTTTTTTTTTTTCTTTTGAGATGGAGTCTCACTCTGTCATATAGGCTGGTGTGTAGTGGTGTGATCTCGGCTCACTGCAACCTCCACTTCCAGGGTTCAAGCAATTCTCCTGCCTTAGCCTCCTGAGTAGCTGGAATTATAGGCATGCACCACCATGACCAGCTAATTTTTGTATTTTTAGTAGAGACAGGGTTTCGCCATGTTGGCCAGGCTGGTCTCGAACTCCTGACCTCAGGTGATCCACCTGCCTTGGCCTCCCAAAGTGCTAGGATTACAAGTGTGAGCCACTGCGGCTGGCTCACTGTCCAGTTTTTGCAGCTCTAGACCTCACCTATTCTCTGAGACTCAGCCTGACATCACTTCCTTCTAGAGAGCACCCGTGCTCCTCCCAAGGCCCTATCACAGCCTGACCGTGGTAACTGGCCATGGAAGCCCTGGCTTCCCTCCATCCTCTGACTCTTGTCTTTGCTTCCTCTCCAAGACGTGAGCGTCCCTGGACAGAGCTAGAACAGCCACAGAGCTTTCTGGGATGAGTTTTGGAGTCAGACAAGACATTGGTTCCTTGGTTCCCCTGAACTGCAATTTCTATTGTCATAAAATGGGGCTATTGATAGTTGTTCACCACTGTGAGGATAGATGGCTGCCCTGGGCTGGGCGCTGGGGACACAGCATCAGAAATACCTAGCCTACCTGCATGAAGGGCTTGGACGTGGGGGAACGATAATTAGTAATAGTGTGGTGTTATTATTATATGCATTTATTGATGTATTTATAGTAAAGTACAAAATCTTAACTGAGCAACCAGATGATTTTTTTTCTATGTCCACGCTACGGCTCTTTCCAGATTGCGTTACAGCAAATTTCCAGCTCTCAGCAGCCTCCAAAGGCAACTACTATTTACACTTTTACCAAGATAGATTAATTTTACCTTTGTTTTGTACTTTATATAAATGAAATCCTGTGGCGTGAATGTGGTCAAGGACCAGGGACCAGGCTGCCTAAGCTAAGGAGGGGATTCAGGAGAGGCCAGGTCTAAGCTGGGTCCCAGCACCGGGCAGGGGCAGGACCCTGGCTCTAGGCCCTCCCCTCCACCCTGTGTGACTCCACACTAGTCTCCCCACAGCAGTGCTGGGCCTAGGCACTCAGTATGTTTCTCCCTGTTGCAGGGAGGTGGGGTACAGTGAGTCAGGAGTGGGGTTTGAAGGCTATGGGTCAGGGCCAAAAAGGCAGTTGGGTGAATTGAGCCAGGCCCGTACATCTGCACACTGGGGGATGAAGTCAGTGCCGTGAGTAGTCCTGGTGGCCTAGTCATGCGCTTTGTTCTCACCTCCTGGAGCAGACCATTCCTGCACCCCACTCTCCAGGGGCCCAACCTCAGTTTCCCTGGTGGGACCTTCGAGAGGCTTGGCTCAGCCAGTGATGGATTTGTTCACTTGTCTCTTTCAAGGCCTCACCCCCACACACTCTTGCTCTTTGTCCTGCCCCAGCCTCTTCAGAGCTGGGACCCAGCCAGGGACCCAAGGATTCCGCTTAAAAGGCTCTCCCTTGTGCGGACACCTCATCCACATCCTCCCCACCCCACCTCCCAACTCCCTGAGGCCCTCCCAGGCCTCAACACTCCCAGGCTCCCCAGGGCACTAGGCCTCTGAACCCCGCTCGACTCCCTTTCCCCAGCCACAGTGGTCCTTGCTCCTTCCCACCACCAGGCCTGTGTCCCAGCCGTGCCTGCTGCTGGGAATCTCTGCTCTCCCTGGTCAGGGACTATCTCTGTCCTTC
Organism: Rhinopithecus bieti; assembly: GCF_001698545.2. Classification (NCBI taxonomy): domain Eukaryota; kingdom Metazoa; phylum Chordata; class Mammalia; order Primates; family Cercopithecidae; genus Rhinopithecus; species Rhinopithecus bieti. Next base: position 5,048,721 of record NW_016810565.1, read on the forward strand.
AAGGCCCTCAAGGCCTGAACTCACACCTCCTGGATGCCCTGTGGCCCTTCTGTCTGGGCACTCCCAGCCTTGGCACCAGGCCATCGAACTCTATGGCATCATGCAGCCTTTGCACCGAGTCCTGAGCTCAACCAGGAAGGGGCCTGTTGCTCTCCCTCCTCCCAGGTGGGGCCAGATGGGTCTACAGAAAAGAGGTTAAAGTAAGAACGTCGTGCCCCCCGAGACGCTAGGCCCGCAACTCCCCTGGCCCTCTGGGACCCCCTTATCTTGGGCCCTGGTCTATGGGAGGTAGGGCGGGATCCCGCAGCCCACGCCTCGGTTCCACAGTAGCACGCGGGTCTCTGCTGGCTGGGCTGGGCTGGGCTGGGCCGCAGTGGGAGCAGCCTGGGCTGGTCTGGGCTCCGGGATGCGGTGGGCAGGGGGATCGATGCTCCCAGGGGCGGGAACCGCGAGTGCAAAGCCCAACCCCCACCACCACCCCCACCGCTGCAGACGGCAGAGGATTGGGAGGCCTGGGGACCTGGCGGGGGCAATGCGCAGGGAATGGGTGGTGAAGGAGGATGAGCCTGGGAGGAGTCCACTAATTTAAAAAAAATTAAATTAGATATCTTTTTATACCGGCCAGGTGGCTCACACCTGTAATCCCAGCACTTCGGGAGGCTAAGTTGGGAGGATCTCTTGAGTTCAGGAGTTTGAGACCAGCCTGGGCAACACAGCAAGACCTCAAGACCCCATCTCTAAAAAAGAAAAAGATAGATTTCTTCTTTTTTTTTTTTTAATTAGCTGTGCGTGGTGGCACATACCTGTATTCCTGGCTACTGGGAAGGCTGAGGAGGGAGGATTAGTTGAACCCAGGGCTTAGAAGGCTATAGTGAGCTATGATCACACCACTGCAATCCAGCCTAGGCAACAGAGCAAGACCCTGTACCCAAACAAAATACAAAACCCCAGAACCCCCAAAGATATCTTTTCTGCCTTTAAATGACTGACATTTGTAAAACTCAAACTGGGCAGATGCATTAAAAGAAAAATCTTCATCCCGCAGCCCCCCTCCAGTTTGAGAGGATCCTTCCAGACCTCCAGAACCTCCGCTCACACACAAACACACACAGATACCCCTGCAGACAGACAGATGCATACAGGCACACCTGTGCACAGACACATGCTGCCACCCACACAGCCGCAACGACACACGGTAATTATATTAAAAAGTGGGTCAGAACAGTTTTTGGCATGAGAGTATTTATGCAGACACATTTCTAGTGACAAACCTACGTATATTTTATTTTTACAGGTCTTGCTGTAAGAGCAGATGCTACGCACGGGCCACCTCCCTGTTCCCGCCCCTCCCAGCAAGCCCTGGAGACATTTCACTGTGTCTGTCCCGCCTTCCACACTGCCGCTGTGGGCATGGTCCCACTGTAGGGGCTCGGTGCCAGGTTGTGCACATCTGAACTTCATGCCTGATGACTCCATTGCCAAGGCTGAGGGATGGTGGCAATGGGGTGCCCTGGGGTTGTGGACGTGGAGTTTCGCTCACCTCTGGGATTCGGGAAGGTACCCTGGGCATGAGGGTAGATATAGTGGGAGTGGGAGACATATAGTGGGAGATGAGGAGAGAAGTCAGATGCGAGCAGCTGGACTGGGGACAGACTCGACTTTCTTCTTGTTGTGTTGTGTTTTACAGAGACTGGGTCTTGCTATGTTGCTCAGGCCTCCAGGCTGGCCTTGAACTCCTGAGCTCAAGCGATAGCCTCCCAAATTTTAGGATTACAGGCCTGAGCCACCTTACCTGGCCCTCCTTGACATTTTTTTAAATTTAATTTTTGTGGGTACCGGTGGCTCAAGCCTGTAATCCCAGCACTTTGGGAGGCCGAGACGGGTGGATCATGAGGTCAGGAGATCGAGACCATCCTGGCTAACATGGTGAAACCCCATCTCTACTGAAAAATATAAAAAAACTAGCTGGGCATGGTGGCGGGCGCCTGTAATCCCAGCTACTTGGGAGACTGAGGCAGGAGAATGGCGTAAACCCGGAAGGCGCAGCTTGCAGTGAGCTGAGACCTGGCCACTGCAGTCCAACCTGGGTAACAGAGCGAGACTCCGTCTCAAAAAAAAAAAAGAAAAAATTTTTGTGGGTACGTAGTAGGTATATATATTTATGGTATACATGAGATTACATGAGATATCTTGATATAGGCGTGCAATGTGTAATAATCACATCAGGGTAAATAGGAATACGGTACCCAGCAGCTCAAGCTTTTTTTTTTTTTTTTTTTTTTTTGAGATGGAGTCTTTTTCTGCTGCCCAGGCTGGAGTGCAATGGTGCAATCTATGCTCACTGCAACCTCCGCCTTCTGGGTTCAAGTGATTCTCCTGCCTCAGCCTCCCAAGTAGCTGGGATTATAGGCGTGTGGCACTACACCCAGCCAATTTTTGTATTTTTAGTAGAGAAAGGGTTTCACCATGCTGGCCAGGCTGGTCTCAAATTCCTGACCTCAAAGTGATCCACCCGCCTCAGCCTCCCAAAGTGCTGGGATTACAGACGTGAGTCACTGCGCCCAGCCAATTCAAGCATTTATCTTCTGCATCCTTAACATTCTCGAGGGACGTGTTTGAGGTCTTTGGGGCTCTCCAGATTTGTGTCCACAACAAACATTGATTATCCACTGAAAATGCAATCATATTCAACCGGAAATAGCCCCTTGGAGGACCCTTAGGTCAGTGGGGGCAGCTGAGTGGGCTCCTGCCTGTCTGTCGGCATTTCATCCCCAGCATCCTGTGTCCATGGGCTGCACCGGTATGGAGGGTTTCCCACTGGGTGGCACCAGCAGCAGAAGCAGCCTCACCTCACACACTAGCCGATCTTCAGAATGCGTCTCTGTACGCCAGTGGGGCCGGGAGCTGGGCTGCCTCTCTGCCTGGCTGCCGTGCTCAGTCTTTCTTGGGCCTGGGCTGGGGGCTTGGCTGGGGAAACCAAGACTATTTCAGAGCTGTGGTTTGGGACGTGGATACCCCATGGAGCGCCCGAGCCAAATGTGCCAGGGCCAGAGCGCACCTCCACTCCTGAGGAGTCCCTTTGCCCTCCACTGTAAAGCGCTAAAATGTGGTAGCCTGGGCTCCCAGCGGATGGGGTGGGAAGCACTGTGTTTGTTGGCCCAGGGATGAAGGTGGCACAATTCAGAGTAGAGCCCGGTTCTGCCTTGGTGTTGGCTCCTGCCTATGGGGCTGGCACTACGTCCTCTGCTCCGAATGCCCACACCTGCTTGGGTGTGTTTGTGTGTAGTGTGCAATTGGAATTCCGCACTCCCAGCCCCACCCACCAATTTTTATTTTATCTTTAAGACGCGTATTTGAAAGTGACCTAATCAACGAAGTGTCATAAATGAAATAGTGACAAGAGTGCTCAGGGGATGGCACAAGGCTGAGGGCCCCAAGAGGGAGGTTCCCAGAAACCCCGTGGAGATCACCCAGCAGCCCATGGCCCCCGAACCAGTTGTCACCTGGGCCTCCCAAAGTGCTGGGATTACAGGTGTGAGCCACTGTGCCCAGTCTATGCTCACTTTTCAATTAAACTGCACACATCTTAAGATTATACCTGTTTAACAAGTATAGTAGCTATGAGATCCATCATGTTTTAAAATGGGCTTTATTGTGATTCTGGCATGGTGTGGCCGACAGAGCAGGACTCAACTGCCATGGGAAAGAATTTGTTACTTACAGTTCCTAAGAGCAGAGGGCACACCTTGCCACACAAGGCCACCTGGGGGCGCACCAGGGCAAGCTGGGGGGCAGGGGAGTGAGGGGAAATGTGGGAAAGCCCTTCCTGTGGTTTCCATGGGAAGGAACGGGCAAGGCAGGGTGAGCAGGCTTGGGATTGGTGGGTTTGAATCATTTCAGGAGGCTGGGGGTGTGGAGCTGTCTAGACTTCCTGGTACTGACCCTCCAGTGATTAGGGCAGGGGAATACCGGACCTGAGTGTGATAGCCCAATGGAGGGGGTAGTGGGGTATGGGCTAGGATTGGCTAGCTTGCATCTGAAAGGCTCGCTCCTAAGCTGGTGATTTGCAATCTCTAGGAATTGGCTAGCCCTGGGAGAGGCAGTCCCTCCAGGGCCAGCAAAGCCCCAAGATGTCACAGCATCAGAACTGCAGAAAAGAAAAAGGCATGGCGAATACAACCGGCCCTGTGATGCGCTGACATTGTATTAAGGAAACCTTGGGGTGATGATAGCGGAGACTGGTAGCGAGTAAGGTGTAGGTTGGCCTCAACAGCGTGGAACATTTCATTGTGAGAGTAGGAAGGGGTGGCAGAAGGAGACGTATGAGGTGTCCTCGTGGTCTGGCTCGTAACAAGTTTCCCATTTACATAGCATAACCCAAGAAGAGATATCTGAAATTTCCAAGGTCTCTAACAATATCTTGGTGGAGTTGTAAAGTGTGTTAAAAGCATAAGATACTTTGTTTCAACAATGTATTTTAGAGATTAGACAAATCCCCCTTTAAACATAGGAAAGGGTAATGGGAAAGTTATTATTATTATTATTATTATTATTATTATTATTATTTTATTTTTTTTTTTTTTTGAGACAGAGTCTGCGGCTCCTGTCGCCCAGGCTGGAGTGCAGTGCGGATCTCAGCCACGCAAGCCGCGCCTCCCGGGTTCACGCCCCAAATTTTCCTTCCTGCCTCAGCTCCCGAGGTAAGCATGGGAGCTACAGGCGCACCGCCAGGTCACCGCGGCTAGTTTTGTATTTTTAGTAGAGACGGGGTTTTCACCATGTACGCCGAGGATGGTCTCGAGTCTGCCTGACCTCCCGTGAGCCGCCCGTTCGGGCCCTCCCAAAAGTGGCATGGATTAGCAGGCCCTTGAGCCACCGCCCCGGCCTAGTTATCTATTTTTTTTGACCGGAGTCTCGCTCCCTGTTGGCCCAGACTGGACGTGCACTGCCAATGATCTGGCTCACTGCAGCCTCTGCTCCGCAGGTCAAGGCAATTCTGTCTCAGCCTCCAAGTAGCTGGGACTTACAGGACATCATGCCACCATGCCCGGACAATTTTTTGTATTTTAGTAGAGACAGAATTTCGTCATTTTGGCCAGGCTGGTCTCAATCTCCTGAGCTCAGGCAATCTACCTGCCTCAGCCTCCCAAAGTGCTAGGATTACAGGTGTGAGCCACTGCGCCCGGCCAGTAATGGGAAAGTTTTTAAAAAATTTTAAAAAAATTCTTTTTTTTTTTTTGAGACGGAGTCTCGCTCTGTCGCCCAGGCTGGAGTGCAGTGGCGCGATCTCGGCTCACTGCAAGCTCCGCCTCCTGGGTTTACGCCATTCTCCTGCCTCAGCCTCCCGAGTAGCTGGGACCACAGGCGCCCGCCATCTCGCCCGGCTAGTTTTTTGTATTTTTTAGTAGAGACGGGGTTTCACCGTGTAGACCAGGATGGTCTCGATCTCCTGACCTCGTGATCCACCCGTCTTGGCCTCCCAAAGTGCTGGGATTACAGGCTTGAGCCACCACGCCCGGCCAAATTTTTTTGTTTTGTAGGGATGGGGTCTTGCTATGTTGCTGTGGCTGGTCTCAAACTCCTGAGCTCAAGTGATCCTCCTGTCTCAGCTTCCCAAAGTGCTGGGATCCTATCAGGGAGATGAATGGTTCATTGAACGCCTTTTCCCTGAGCCCTGTGTTGTGTATTCTGAGGCGTGAAACGTGTGCCTTGGTCTATGAGTAACATCTGTAACTCTGGAAGGGATAGGGAGTGTCCTGGGGTGAGGCCTCAGGCTATGTAGAGCTGCTCTGAGTTTTTTTTTTTTTTTTTTTTGACAGAGTCTTGCTCTGTCACCCAGGCTGGAGTGCAATGGTGCGATTTCCACTTACTGCAACCTCTGCGTCCTGGGTTCAAGCAGTTTTCCTGCCTCAGCCTCCCAAATAGCTGAAATTACAGGCGCCTGCCACCATGCCTGGCTAATTTTTTTTTTTTTTTGCAGACGGAGTCTTGCTCTGTCACCCAGGCTGGAATGCAGTGGCATGATCTCAGCTCACTGCAACCTCTGCCTCCCAGGTTCAAGCAATTCTCCTGCCTCAGCCTCCTGAGTAGCTGGGACTACAGGCACATGCTGCCACACCTGATTAAATTTTTGTATTTTAGTGGAGACGGGGTTTCACCATGTTGCCCAGGCTGGTCTCGAACTTCTGAGCTCAGATGATCCACCCACCTCGGCCTCCCAAAGTGCTGGGATTACAGGCGTGAGGCACCATGCCCTGCATTTTTTTTTTTTTGTATTTTTAGTAGAGACGGGGTTTCACCATGTTGGCCAGGCTGGTCTTGAACTCTTGACCTTAGGCGACCCACCCACCTCGGCCTCCCAAAATGCTGGAATTACAGGCATGAGCACTGCACCCAGCCCTTTGGTTTTGATGTAAGTTTGGGTCTCTGTGAGGCAAGAGTACCAGAGTCCTTGACCCTGAAAGGGACAACTCAGCCAGTGGCACCGTAGTTTGTAACAGATGTGAAGACCGGGCCCTGTGTCAGTCAGGCAGCTGGTACTAAGGTGACTGTCTGGAGTCTGGCCAGTTGTGTTGACCTTTGGGTCCTGTCCTTCATTAGGGACATTCTGACTGAGAGATGGAAAGCAGCCACCATCCACTGAGCTCCCTCATTCTTACAATGGTTGGCAGTGCGGTTCTTATCATCTGTGTTCACTCAGCTAATCCCAGGGGCTCTCCAGGTAGCTGCGAGGTCTGAGAGCGGGTGAGCTCCTTCAATACCTGCAAGGGAGTTGGGAGGATTTCCTCCTGCAGGTGGAATACGCCAGAGGGCCCAGGTTCAGTTCCTTTGCGTCTTATAAAGGCCTTGGTAGCCGCACCAAGTTTATGGGGTGCTGCTGCCATGACCCAAAGCAAAATGGGCAGCTGGGTATAGTGCAGTGGTGTGACCACGGCTCACTGCAGCCTCAACCTCTCAGGCTCAAGCAATCTTCCCACCTCAGCTTCCCCAGCAGCTGGTACTGCAGGCACGTGCCATAGCGCTTAGCCCAGCAATTTTGTTAAGAGAAGCTGTGTCTTGCATCATCAATCCTTGAGCAACTAATGGCCATGCTAGGTGGTCCAGAGACTGCAGGGGGCCTGCGAGGGGTTGCCAAAGCCCATCCACAGTGCAGGAGTCTCTGAGGGCTCTCACAGGGGTACCTGCTGATTTTAACTTGAACAGATTTAGAGCCTTTTGTGGGAGGAAGTCCTGCTTCAGGTGGGCCACTGTATAAGTAGCAGCATCAGTAGCATAAGGAAAATTTTGTAAATGATGAATATATTGCCATCAGAACCCAAAGAGAACTAACAGGTATTGGACTTGGATGTCCAACGTGTTTTGCCATCAATATCATGCCAACATCTTCTTCCCGTCAATGTCATACCAACATCTTTTCCCATCAATGTCATGCCAACATCTCTTCCCATCAATGTCATGCCAACATCTTCTTCCCAACAGTGTCATGCCAACATCTCTTCCCATCAGTGTCATGCCAACATCTCTTCCCATCAGTGTCATGCCAACATCTTTTGCCACGTCCAACGTCTTTTGCTATCAGTGTCATGCCAGGCCAGTGCCCCTGGAGCAGGTGGATGTAGGGAAGGTATTGTCTGCATAACAGTGTGCCCTGGCAGAGCACAGGGGGGTCCCCCAGGGCAGCTTGGTCCAGCTGCAGTGTGTCCCTTTGGAGGCAGAGGCAAACTGTGGCTGAAAGCCTGTTGAAATAGGCATCAAATACAATGTAGTAGCCAAATCTGTCAGTGCAGAATACTTCGTGGTTGTTGATTGGGGCGGAGTTAATAATTTTAGTGCATTTGGGCTGGGTGCAGTGGCTCCTGCCTGTAATCCCAGAACTTTGGGAGGCTGAGGCGGGCAGATCATGAGGTCAGCAGATCGAGATCATCCTGGCTAACACGGTGAAACCCCGTCTCTACTAAATGTACAAAAAATTAGCCAGGTGTGGTGGCGGGTGCCTGTAGTCCCAGCTACTTGGGAGGCTGAGACAGGAGAATGGTGTGAACCCAGGAGACGGAGCTTGCAGTGAGCGGAGATTGTGCCACTGCACTCCAGCCTGGGCGACAGAGCAAGACTCCATCTCAAAATAATAATAATAATAATTTTAATTTTAATGCTTTTGGCTGTTGGGTGTGGGGGCCTCGGCGGGTGGGACCACAGCATGAAGACTGTAGAAACCTACCACTGGGAGCCCTTTGTTTGTCCTGGGTTTAAGAACACGTAAAACTGGACCGTTAAACAGAGCAGCAATAGGAATAGTCACTGCCTTATTAGTTAGGCTTTACGTAATAAGCATGATTCCCTGAGTGCCTGTTTTAACTTATTTTGAACCAAATTAACTATTTAATTTAATTAACTTATTTTTTGAGAAAAGACCTTGCTCTGTCTCCCATGTTGAGTGCAGTGGCATGATCTTGGCTCACTGCAGCCTCAACCTCCTAGGCGCAAGTGATTTTCCCTTCTCAGCTTCCCAAGCAGCTGGGACCACAGGTGTGTACCACCATGCGTGGCTAATTTAAAAAATTTTTTTGTAGAGACGAGGTCTTACTATGTTGCCCAGGCTGGTCTTGAACTCCTGGGCTCAAGCAATCCTCCCGCCTCGGCCTCTCAAAGTGCTGGGATTACAGGTGTAAGCCACCTCACCCGGACCAAATTACATTTCAACTGGAGGTCCATGGGGTCCCATTTTATTGAGCCAATCTGTAAGCACTTACTTCAATTACTGTAAGCATCTATACCCAGTGTGTGATATTTTAAGGCGATGGGTACTGTAACTACAGGAAGTTTAGGCAGGGCTGCCGTTACAGTTAAGCATATGTATTTTCCCTCTATTTTATATTAAGTTACCTCCTTAAGATTGTAAGGGGGTACAATGTTTATTTATTTTAATTATTTGTTTTTTATTTATTTATTTATTTTTGAGACGGAGTCTCGCTCTGTCCCCCAGGCTGGAGTGCAATGGCACAATCTCAGCTCACTGCAAGCTCCGCCTCCCAGGTTCACGCCATTCTCCTGCCTCAGGAGTAGCTGAGACTACAGGCGCCTGACACCACGTCTGGCTAATTTTTTGTGTTTTTAGTAGAGATAGGGTTTCACCATGTTAGCCAGAATGGTCTCCATCTCCTGACCTCGTGATCTGCCCGCCTTGGCCTCCCAAAGTGCTGGGATTACAGGCTTGAGCCACCGTGCCTGGCCGGGGGTCCAATGTTTAAATTGAGTTGGGGGCTAGGTGCACTGGCTTATATAGTATCAGGGCTTTATAGGTATCATATAATCTCGGTGCTTTGGGAGGCTGAGGCAGGAGGATTGCTTGAGGCCAGGAGTTTGAGACCAGCCTGGATGACATAATGAGATCCTATGTCTACTAAATAAATAAATAAATAAAATAAAATTTGCCTAGCTGTGGTGGTGCACACCTGTAGTCCTAGCTGCTTGGGAGACTGAGTGGAAGCATCACTTGAGCCCAAGAGTTCAAGGCTTCAGTGAGCTATGATCATGCCACTACATTGTAGCCTGGGCAACAGAGTGAGGCTTCATCTCAAAAGAATTAAAACACTAACAAATAAATAAATAAACTAAATTTAGTAGGACCCTCAGGCATAACTATAATTTGAACCACAGTATGGATTAAGTCCATGAAGATTTGTTAATTGGTGCATTTTAGCAAATGCTAAAGTTAATTTAGAGCCTATTTTGTTTAGAGACACAAAAGCCAGTCAATGCCCTTTTAATCCTTGTATGTGAATCCGTTTGGTATATGCATTTTGTCATACATTTGTTATATATATCATTTGTCATATACATTTTTAGATATACATTTTGGATTTCTAATTGAGTTGAATTATGGACGCTTGTTTTAATTTATATAATATATAATTTATTTATTGTATATTTTATAAATGTATTTATTTATATATATTTTATTGGTTCCTCTTTTCTCCCCTTCCTATATCTTGGGTGTTTTTTTCCTTCTTCTTCTCCCCCTTTTGTTCCATTTTAGGCTTTTGGTCACCTAAAGTTTTTGGGTTTTGTCTCAGGCCGATAAGAGGAAAGTGGTGGTGGCAGGGG
>NW_016810565.1:5062216-5066966 GCF_001698545.2 Rhinopithecus bieti
TTTATTTTTTTTTAAGACGGAGTCTTGCTCTGTCGCCCAGGCTGGAGTGCAGTGGCGCGATCTCGGCTCACCGCAACCTCTGCCTCCCAGGTTCAGGCCATTCTCCTGCCTCAGACTCCCGAGCAGCTGGGTACAGGCCCCCGCGGCCACGCCCGGCTAATTTTGTGTATTTTTAGTAGAGACGGGGTTTCATCGTGTTAGCCAGGATGGTCTTGATCTCCTGACCTCGTGATCCACCTGCCCGCCTTGGCCTCTCAAAGTGCTGGGATTACAGGCGTGAGCCACCGCGCCCGGCCTTCCCCCTTTTTTAAGCAAAGTCTGTTAGAATGGCTTGGATCTCGAGATGGGTAACATTTTCCTTTTGATTTTGTTCCCCACTCTATCTTTTCAGTGTTTATCAGATAAAGTCCTGCTGACACCTCATGGCCCTGTCCTTAGGTGGCGTCTTACCTGACCTCCGAGGGCTCTGGAGCTACTGCGGGAGAATGACCCTGTCGGTATTTTTGAGGCTGCGTTGAGTGCGGCCCCCGTGGTAAGCTCTGGCGCTCAGGGAGACCCATCACCGGAGCATTTCACGCTCCCGAATCCACTGGCGGCCTCCCCGGGGCCTCAGGCAGGGCAGGGAGAAAGTGCTTTGTCCTTCTTCTATTCAACACTGTGCCCCTGGTCCCGAGGGTAGGGAGCCTCCTGCCCACTAGGTCCCTATGGGGGCCGGGGTCCTCACACAGCTCCTGAGAGTGAAGGGCAGCCTCCCTCACTCCCCTGGGCGCGCTCCCCCAACTCCCCCAGACAGGCTCCCCCCACTCTCCCGGGCAGGCTCCCCCGACTCTCCCGGGCAGGCTCCCCGATTCCCCTCTGGGGCAGCCTCCCCCCGCCCCACTTCGGGGGGCCTCCTCCGTCCTGCAGCGTCCCCCCATTACGCCAGGCAGCCTCCCCCTACTCTTTGAGGCAGTCTCCCCCAATTCCCCCAGGCAGCCTGAAAAGCCCCCCAAACAGCAGCTCTGTTTGCCCCCACTTAGCAGGGTCTCCTGCGGGGCACCCCCAAACACTAGGAGGAAGTCCCTCCCGTGGCTCCCTTTGGAGGAGCCTTGGGGAACCTGGCCAGCCAGCCAGGAAGCGAGGCAGGCACAGTTCAGATCAGAGCTCAGACGACCCAGGTCCTGAGTTCGGAGCGGAGAGGCGCCCACAGCAGCAGCACCAGGCGGCGCAGGCGGCGGCACCGCACGTCCACGGCCGCCCGGTGGAACCAGTTACTGACAGCAGCGCAGTGGCGCCTCACTCCACCCTGCTTGCTGCACCGACTGCTTGAAATGCGGGTTTTATTATCAGGTGTAGTGAGGCCCATAAATCAGGGGATGCTGCCCTTGAAAAGATGGTTTGCTACAGTTCCCAAGAGCAGGGGCAGCACCACACAGCGCGGGTCGGGGACACACGGGAGAGCGCTGGGGTCTGCTGGAGTCAGGGGGAGGAGAGGGAAACGTGAGCAAGAGCCTTTATTGGGGTTTCTGTGGGAAGAAACAGTCAAGGCAGGGTGAGCAGGCTTTGGACTGGCTGGTTTGAGTAATTTCAGGGCTCTGGAACAGAGGAGCTGTCTGGAGTTGTCTGGTACCTGGCCCTGGTATGATCGGGGCAGGGAAATATTGGCCCTGAGTGTGAGAGACAGAGGAGGTGGTGGGCTGTGGGCTCTGGGGTGGCCATTGGCATCTGAGAAGGAATCTCTAGTCCTGGGAGGGGCAGCCTCTCTAGGGTCAGCTAGGCCCCAGGACGTCAAAGCATCAGACACAGAAAATAAAAATGTTGCTGTGGGTAGCAGTAATTCATTTTTTATTGCCACCCACCACTGCAGTATAAGGAGCTAGCATATGCGGGTTATCCATTCTTCGTTTTTGTTGTTGTTGTTGTTGTTGGACATTGGAGTTACCTCCAGCTTTGGCTTTTACCAATAAAGCTGCCAGGATTATTCTCGCACATAGATTTGGTGGCCACACATGTTCACTACTCTTGGTATAGGCCCTGGCATGCGCAGCTTTCATAGATATTACTGGAGAGTTTTTCAAAGTGAGTAAGCCAAATTTTAATGTTGTTGACACCCTTAAGCTTTTCGGTCTGAAGACTCATGCCTGCCTTCTGTCATTCATTCAGCAAATCATTATTGTTTTATTATTATTATTAGTTTTTTTTTTTTTGAGATGGAGTCTCGCTCTGTCGCCCGGGCTGGAGTGCAGTGGCCAGATCTCAGCTCACTGCAAGCTCCGCCTCCTGGGTTTACGCCATTCTCCTGCCTCAGCCTCCCAAGTAGCTGGGACTACAGGCGCCCACCACCTTGCCCGGCTAGATTTTTTTTTTTATTTTTTAGTAGAGACGGGGTTTCACCATGTTAGCCAGGATGGTCTCGATCTCCTGACCTTGTGATCCGCCCGTCTTGGCCTCCCAAAGTGCTGGGATTACAGGCTTGAGCCACCGCGGCCTTATTATTAGTTTTTGAGACGGAGTTTCGCTCTTGTTGCCCAGACTGGAGTGCAATGGCGCCATCTTGGCTCACCGCAAACTCTGCCTCCCGGGTACAAGTGATTCTCCTTCCTCAGTCTCCTGAGTAGGTGGGATTACAGGTGCCCAGCACCATGCCCAGCTAATTTTTTGTATTTTTAGTAGAGACAGGGTTTCACTGTGCTGGCCAGGCTGGTTTTGAACTCCTGGCCTCAAGCAATCCACCCACCTCGGTCTCCCAATGTGCTAGGATTACAGGGATTAGGCATCGTGCCTGGTCCAGCAAATCATTATTAAGAACAACTCCTTTGCCAGAAGATGTTCTAGGCATTGGTGATACCAGGGGTGATCCTCAGAAACCAGGGCATTCTAGAGGAGCCCTATTATAATAGACAAGGACAGCTGGGTGCAGGGGCTCACACCTGGAATCCCAGCACTTTGGGAGGTCGAGGCAGGAAGAGTGCTTGAGCCAGGAGTTCCAGACCAGCCTGGGGAACATGGAGGCTCAAGCCATCCTCCCACATTGCACCTGGAACTACAGGCACAAGCCATCACACCTGGCTAATTTTTGTATTTTTTGTGAAGACAGGGTTTTGCCATGTTGCCCAGGCTGGTCTCAAACCCTTGGGTTCAAGTTAATCTGCCCACCTCAGCCTTCCAAAGTGTTGGGATTACAGGCATGAGACACCTCGCTGGGCCACAAAACCCGGTCTCTACAAAAAAAAAAAAAAAAAAACCCCAAAAGAACAAAAATAAACTGGGTGTGGTGGGCGCACCTATAGTCCCAGCTACTCAGGAGGCTGAGGTAGGAGGATCACCCGAGCCCGGGAGGCAGAGGTTGCAGTGGGCTGAGACTGCACCACTGCACTTCAGCCTGGATGACAGAGTGAGATCCTATTTCAAAAAAGTAATAATAAGTAAACAAGTAAATAAGTACATGCTATAATAATTTACTTCCGATAGGGATAACCCCTAATTACATATAATTATAGTCACAATTTCAGTAAGATGACTTCTATGAAGGAAACAAGACTGAGTGGGGACCAACGTTGCCTCTCCTGCATCCTTTCCTAGAATTCTGTCTGGCTATGAGGCTGCTTGGATCCTGAAACTGTCCTCGTATCTCGATTCCTCCATGGGCTCCATTTCAATAGAGGGGTGTGGTTTTTATTTTTTCATTTTTATTTTATTTTTTTGAGACGGAGTTTGGCTCTTGTCGCCCAGGCTGGAGTGCAGTGGTGAAATCTCAGCTCACTGCAACCTCTGCCTCCCGGGTTCAAGCAATTCTCCTGCCTCAGCCTCCCGACTAGCTGGGATTACAGGCGTGTGCCAACACGCCTGGCTAATTTTCGTATTTTCAGTAGAGACAGGGTTTCATCATGTTGGCCAGGCTGCTTTCGAAGTCTTGACTTCAGATGATCCACCCGCCTCGGCATTCCAAAGTGCTGGGATTACAGGCGTGAGCCACCTCATCCCGCTCGGGTGTGGTTTTTAAACAAGCACTTTTTAAATGTCTATCTCCAGTTTAGTCTTGGGAGCACTGCTCCCACTCCTCCATCGGGCCTGCTTTCCTCAACATCTGTTTGTCAGGCTCTGCTCCTTCTTATGTCTGTTGCCCCTTTCATGCTGTGTGTGCCGTCTCTGGGTCATGGGCTGTCTGACTCCTTGCCGGCTCCTGGGAGGTGTGGGAGGGCAGTGTGGAATGTCTTCTGGCCTGTTTTCTGCACACACAGGGCAGTGGAGGCCTTTCTGCAGGGGGCAGCCAACACCGTGGTTGAGGCTTTTGGGTGGAGGCCCACCCTGCTCCTGGCAAAGCACTCTGGCCGGGGGTTTACAATCGGAGCCCTCTTGAGAGGTAACCAGCACCCCACCCCTGCTGCTGCCTCGCCCAGGGGAAATGGGGGTGTGGAGGGAGACCAAGGGGCCACTGAAGAGTAGCTGGCCATGGCAGCCTTCCTTTCAGTTTCCAGTCCACAAGAGTCCCTGCTTTCCAATGCTGTGTGTGTGTGTGTGTGTGTGTGTATACACTCCCAAACTTTATGTTTAAAATAAACTGTATTTTGGCCGAGTGGGGTGGCTCATGCCTGTAATCCCAGCACTTTGGGAGGCCAAGGTGGGTGGATTCCTTAATTCCAGGGGTTCAAGACCAGCCTGGTGATCTGCCTGCCTTGACTTCCCAAAGTGCTGGGATTACAGGCGTGAGCCACTGCACCTGGCCTAATAAACTTCATTTTATTTTATTTTATTATTTTATTTTTATTTT
>NW_016810565.1:5069907-5102008 GCF_001698545.2 Rhinopithecus bieti
GCCCTCGCCCCCGCCCTGATGAGAGTCGATTCCGCGCCACGGCTGCCGCGACAGGTGCAGCAGAGCCGAGCCGGCCGCGCTCCCAACGGCGCCTCCCGCCCCACCATGGGCAACAGCGCGAGTCGCAGCGACTTCGAGTGGGTCTACACCGACCAGCCGCACACGCAGCGGCGCAAGGAGATACTGGGTGAGCGCGGCGCGGGGCTCCCGCCGGGTGGTGACCACCCCGTTGGCCTGTCTGGAGTCGCATCGGGGAGTCGAGCCCAGATGGGCCGCTCCAGCTCTGGCCCAAATGCCGGCGGGCGCTCCGCCATTGCTGCTCCCCTCCCCGGGGTCCCCGGCCGGCTCCCCGAGGGTCCCCCACCCTGGCCGGCTCTGAAACTCCCCGGGACCTGAGGATTCCGAGGACCCGAGTACGGGTCCGTGCGCCAGGGAGTGCGTCTCAATTGCTCCTCGCGGGTCGCGGGACACGAGCCACTCCCGGCCGGGGCCGGGGCCGGGGCGCAGGAACGGCCCCGGGACGCGCTACGAGGCGCACGCGCTCCTGGCCTGGAGGCACCTTGCGCGCTGCGGCGCCTCCACCCGCAGTCAGTGGGCGCCTGCTGCGCTCAGATCCCCTGGGTCCCGCGGCCACGGGCGCCCCAGCCTGGAGTTCAGGGCGGATGATCGCCAGGAAGGGAGCAAACGCGAATGAGAGGCGCGCGTTTTTCTTTGAAAAGAAGGAAAGATTGTACTAAGGAATCCGTCTATTCTGGCATGTCGCTTATTACGTGGCGGCTGTTTTCCTTGTCGCTTCGTGTCCTCTGCGAGGAGGTCATCTTTACCCACTCGGAGTCACTCTCGTTCATGTCAGAGGCCCCATCCAGCCCACAAGCAAGGTGGCCGCAGTGAGTCGTCCTTGGCCAGGGCTTACGGGGTCAAAGGGTCAGCGTCTGGAGAGTGGCTTTGGCCAGATGCCACCAAATCGCCGCAGACTGAGACAGGCCCGCCCCTCCCGCTCCCACGCGGGAGGCACCCCTGCCTAAGTCAGCACCGCGCGTTGGCACACCTTGTAATCTTCAGTCAGATCGGGGAAACAATACTATTTCATTGTGGCTTTAATTTGCACTTATTTGATGGATGGTTTCACATTTTAATTGGGTGTTTTGTTTTATTTTATTTTATTTTATTTTATTTATTTAGCGACAGAGTCTCCCGATCTCGGTTCACTACGACCTCCGCCTCCCAGGTTCAAGCGATTCTCCTGCCTTAGCCTCCCAAGTAGCCGGGATTACAGGTGTGTGCCACCACACCCGGCTAATTTTTGTATTTTTAGTAGAGATGGGGTTTCACCATGTTGGCCAGGCTGGTCTCGAACTCCTGACCTCAAGTGATCCACCCGCCTCTGCCTCCCAAAGTGTTGGGATTACAGGCATGAGCCACTGTGCCCAGCCAACTTTTTCTTTCTTCCTCTTTTTTTAATCCCATGGCAGCATACTGAGAAACCATCACTTTTAAATGTTTGAAACCCAAGATATATTGGGTGGCTAGCCTGTGACTGCATCCCGAGGTAGCTGGGGCCTCAGGAGCTGGAAGCCTCTGTGTGGGTTTGTGACTGCTGTGGTTTCTCCTGGGAGGTGAGCTGCAGCCCAGCATCGTCTGGTCCCAGCAGCGGTAGCTGCCTCCCCTATGCTGTGGAGCTCCTGAGGAGGGCGGGGAGGAACCTTGGGGGTCATCTGACCCTCCCTCCCTGCTCATGATGTGAACAGGGCAGGTGTCCTGGCTACTACCCCTCAGCAGGTCTGAGGTGGGGCTGAGGTTGAAGCAGGGGTCTCCTTGGCCCTGTTTGAGTTTCTGTCCCCTCCCCTGGTTGTCCCCAGCTTCCCCTCACAGGACTCATTGGCTATCTGGCCCCATGTGGAAAAGGCAAGAGGCACATGGCAGCCAGTGTCCTGGTCCCTAGGAACTCATACCCATAGAATAGGAGCTGGGCCTACCCAGGGCCACCTGGAGGGACCGAGACACTCTGGGCTGCGGCCTCACTTTCCCAATCTGCAAAACAGGTAGGACTGCCAGGCAGAGCAGGTGTGAGGACGAGATGAGACCTCAGCTGGGAAGGTGCCCGGGATGGTACCTCGGCCTCCAGGACAAGGGGAAGGAGCTCTCTCTAAAGAGGGAAGCCACAGGCCCTGGAACCAATCCAGGAGGCTTTCTGGAGTGGGTGACTAGGAAGGTTGAAAGACTTGGAAGAGGGAGAGGCACCTGGGGCCAGGGCTTGGGGATCACAAGTCCTCAGGGCCGGCTCTCCAGCTTGACCCACGCTTCTTTTCCTGCGGGGAGGAGGCAGGGGCTTCCTTTCCAGCTAATAAACTTGGAACGTGCCATTCCCTCCCTCCCTGGCACTGGCACAAGCTGTTTCCCGGGTGAATGTCCCTCCTCTCTGCTCTGCCAGGCTCTCTCTTGGTTAGCTTTGCTTGCTTAGTTCAGTCCCACCTCCTGCAGAAAGCCCTCCACTGCTCCCAGGCCTGGCCCAGCTGGATGAGGACCCCTCCTCTGGGTTCCCCTCCATGGCTCCAAGCCCTCTGGGCTCTGGGCTCTTTGGGGGCACAGTTCAGGAGCTTGCATGTGGAGCTGAACTCCTGGCAAGGACCCTGACACCCACTCATTAGCCACGGGTGTTTGTAAACAGAGGAAGGAGTTGAGGCCTGGGCAAATTAAAAGGGGTTAATAAATCATACCTTCCTACTGGGGCTGTTGTGCAGATTAAATGAGGTGATACGTAAAGTGCTTTTTCCCGGACTCGATGAGTATCAGCTGCGATAATAGTTAATGTCTCAGAGATAGACCTGGCAAGGCCTGTCGTTTCCCTAAGGACAGGGAATACTCTGCTTCCCCCATGCCTGTGCTATTCCCAGTCCTCGGAGAAATGCTCTGTAACTGCCAGCATCTCTTTATAGAAGAGGCAGGAGTGAGGCTCAGTGAGGGGAAGCAACTTGCCTGGGAACACACGGGCCAGGCTGGTGCTCAGGCAGCCTCCTGCCCCACCCAGTTGGCTCCTGCAGCCTATGCCAAGCTCCTGGGTGCCCAGGGATGTTCAATAAAGATCGTAATCTCAGAGTCAGAATCCAGGAAGTCCTTGCAAAGAGCTGGCTCCAGGAGCTCTGGGGTTGCGGCCAAAGTCCGTCTCCAGCTCCTGCCTGGGAGGGAGACATGCTCCCCAGGACATAACTTCCTAAGAAAGTGGGGTCTCCTAGGCCAGGGCTGAGGCTCCCTGGCCTGAAAGGGCAGGACCGGAGCCAGCAAAACTGGTCCCATCAGAGATCCAGCCAGGCGTGGCTGGTGGAGTAAAAGGCAAGCTCTGGGTTTGTTTTTTTTTTTTTTTTTTGAAAATGAATAGCTTTGTAATTTTGTTTGTTTTAAATTATGAAAGCACGGCACACATGGTAATACAAAAATTCAAATAAAGAAAAACAAAAGAGGAAAACCCGGAAGCGAGACTGCTGGCCGTTGCTAGATTATTTGCTTCAGAAAGGCCGGGACTGGGGCTCTGTCAGTGGTAACTGGTAAAATCCAGAACCAAACTGCCAGAGCCATGAGAGGAACGTGGGGTTCCATCTCCCAGCCACGGAGCTGCATGGCTGCAGGGCAGCCCCATCTCTGTAATGTACAGGGGCCTGGCTGCTCCCAGACCTTCAGTATATATTTGTCACTGGAAATGAAAGGCAGGTTTAGTGAGCGGCCGGTGAGAAGGTGGGCACTTTCCACAATTGCCAGATCCAATTAGGTCCCAGGGTGCCTTCCACAATGGACAGGGTCAGGCTTGTCTCTTGGCACAAAACCTCAGGTGGCAGGGATGGAAGCTGTGGTAGGTGGCTTCCCGGAGCATTAGGCCAGGGCTGCGGAGGAAGAAGTTTAGGAAGGAGGGGATTAGGAGGACTTTGCTGCCTTTGTGAGGACAGACTTGTCCCAGGTCGGGTTACTCAGCCGTGGATGGGTGGGGGAAAGGCCACGTTGTATGGAAGCATTTCCTGCTGCGGCCACCAGGTGACATTGTCAACCCTGAGCAGCTTTGTGGTGGAACAGGGAGCTGGGAAGCAGGTGGCGGCAGAGGTGGAAAGTTGGCGCAATGACAGGCAGTGACAAGGGGCACCTCCCACGTGGCCAATGAGTGACTGTCATGTGATGGCATTTGGCCTCCCTGGGAAGGTGGTAGAACAGGTCTCCCTAGATGTTGCTAGAGCCAGGGCTTGGGGGCGCAGAGGGGTCCAGTGTGGAGGTAGTAAGAGGCCCCTTTGCTTTTGGGAGCCCTGCTGGGGACAAGACAAAAGTGACTTTATTGCCAGCCAGTCAGGAGGGGCAGGGGTGGAGTGGCCTGTGACTGAGAGGAGGAGTCTGACATGGGGTGGGCCCTGTCTCTGCCACTCTTGGAGGCAAGGGCACAGCAGCTTCTCTGGCCTGGCTGCCTGTTTCCGATGCAGTCCCTCTGCTCAGTGGCTCAGTGGATTTGTCAGGAGAATTTCTGGGCAAAAGCTGTAACTCATCAGAGTTGCACCAGGGTGATGCAACTGTCCTGCGGGTGCAGGGGGCTTTGGGCTGGCCTCCCCTCAGCAGGCCCTGCCTCCGACTCTGCCCTCTGGAATTTTATGAGCGAGCCTGCTAACTGATATAAGTGTGCAGATCTGTGGGTGCCAGACGTTTCACACCTTTGCACCTGCTGCCCCTTCTTCCCCATGGGCCCCTAGGGAAGACCCCATCTCCATGTGCTCACAGCCATAGAGGCTGTCAGAGCAGATGCCTTACAGATGGAGACTGAGGAGACAGGTCCAGAGAGGGATAGGGGCTTGCCCAAGGGCACACAGGAGTCTGATTGGGCCTGATCCATGATTTTTTTTTTTTTTTTTTTTTTGAGACGTTTTGTTGCCAGGCTGGAGTCCAGTGGTGGGATCTTGGCTCACCGCAATCTCTGCCTCTTAGGTTCAAGCAATTTTCCTGCCTCAGCCTCCCAAGTAGCTGGGACTACAGGCGCATGCCACCTTGTCCAGCTAATTTTTGTATTTTTAGTAGAGATGAGGTTTCGCCATGTTGGCCAGGCTGGTCTTGAACTCCTGACCTCAGGTGATCTGCCCGTCTTGGCCTCCCAAAGTGCTGGGATTACAGGTGTGAGCCACTGCACCCAGCCCTGATCCAGGATTTTCTCTGGGTGCTTTGTGGCAGTGTAGCCAAGCACTGCATCACTGCTGATGGAGTCCGAGTCCATATCAGGGCCCTGCTCAGCACTGTGCAGGCCTGGAGTCGGGGGTCCTGAGTTCAGGTCTTGGCTCTGTCAGCCTTGCTGCACCTTCATGGGCCCTTCTTTGCACCTCCCTGGACCTCAGACCCTTCATTTCTGTGTCCTGCCTGGACAGGGTGACTTCTAGCAACAGCTGTCGTTCATGGCCACCTGCCCAGAAGCCTCGTGCCTCACCTGGGGCCAGTGCTGGAAACTGTCTGTGTGGGTCTGTGTATCTTGGTTCCAGGTGGCTGTGCACGTCGGGTTCTGTGCTACCCCATGGAGCAGAGAGCCCTCAAGGCACATGTGTCACCCAGCTACTCCTGCCATCCAGGCTGGAGGTCTGGGAGGGCAGCGTCCCTCCTGAGGTCAGTTGAGTGCCCACAGCAGGACAGAGCTCCCCGGCTGGGCCAGGTTTGGGTGTCTAGCTAGGAAGTGCAGGTCTGCAGTTCCTCGCGGGGCTGCCAGGGAGCTGTGTTTCTCCCTGTCCTTCTCTGCCTTGGGCTTTCCCCATCTCTTGTGACCCGGAGAAGATGGAGCCCAAGGCCATGGAACCCACTGACTCCCACTCCCCAGTCCCACCCATTCTCCCTGTCCCCCTTTCCTTGAGCCCCTGGAAGAGGCCCCGAATTGGTCAGTGTTCTCCAGAGAGACAGAACTGATAGGATCTATTTATCTATATATGTATGTGTGTATCTCTCTCTCTCTCTCTCATCTATTATCTATCATCTATCTATCTATCTATCTATCTATCTATCTATCTATCTATCTATCTATCTATTTATTTTTGCCATTACTGGCACCCAGGCTGGAGCGCAGTGGTGTAATCATGGCTTACGGCAGCCCCGAACTCCTGGGCTCAAGCGATCTTCCCACCTCAGCCTCCCAAGTAACTGGGACCATAGGCACACACCACCACACCTGGCTAATTTTTAAACTTTTTGCATAATAAGGTCTTGGTCTTGCTGTATTGCCCACTCATCCTGACCTCCTGGGCTCAAGCAAACCTCCTGTCTCAGCCTCCCAAAGTGCTGGGATTACAGTGTAAGCCACCATGCCTGGATCAATCGATCTATCATCTATCTATCTATCTATCTATCTATCTATCTATCTATCTATCTATCTATCTACCTACCTACCTACCTACCTACCTACCTATCATCTATCCATTCAAAGAGGGGATTTATTAGGGGAATTGGCTCATGTGATTATGGAGGCTGTAAAGTCCCATGACAGACTGTCTGCAAGCTGGAGACCCAGGGATGGCAGTAGGGGTAGCATGGTTCAGTCTGAGTCTGAGGGCCTCAGAACCAGGGAACTCGATGGTGGAACCCTCAGTATGGTATTGAAGGCCTGAAAGCAGATGGAGGGTAGGGGGTGCTGGGGTGGTTCCTGGAGTCCAAAGCCTGGATTTTGATATCCAAGGACTAGAGAAGCATGTGTTACAGCTCCAAGAGAGGAAAGCAGGGGGAGAAGGAGAGAGGGATGGGAGGAGAGAGGGAGGGAAAGACAGGAGGGAGACCCTTGCCTCTGCCTTTTTGTTCTGTCGGGGTCCCAGCTGATTGGATGGTGCTGGCCCACACTGTGGGCAGGCCTTCCCCACTCAGTCCACTTACCCTCTGCCAGTCTGGAAACACCTTGACAGACACACCCAGAAATAACACTCCATAGCTCTCGAGGAGTTCCTGAGTCCCCTTGGCACTTAGCTCTGGCGCCCCTTGCCTTCTCCATGACGCTCACCCTGGCATCTCCTTCCCGTCCTGCCGTCCTCTGGTGCCTTCCTGTTGCCCTCCCTGCCCGATGCCCTCCACGGACCCATCCTCGCCACCTCATCTCACCCTCGCCTTGCCTCGGGCTGCACCGCAACGGCTCCTGCTGAGATACCATGACCTGGCTAAGTCCAGGGACGCCTGCCCTCTCTTCTTGTCCCTGAACCTCTGTGACCCCTAGCAGCTGACTGCTTCCAAGCTCTGGGTTCAGTTACTACCCCATCCTGACTGCACCCAGGGCGACCTCAGCCACAGCCCTCTCCTGCACATCCAATTTGCATGGCGTGGTCCCGAGTGTTCCTGGCATGTCCCCATTCCCACTCCCCCAGGGACCTGGGCGCTCTGGAGCTGAAGATGGTAGATCTTTGCAATCTTTGCAAAGAGCGTGGGTTGTTTTCTCCTGGCAAGGAGTTAGTCAACTGACCTTCTTGGGTGGGTGCAGAGTAGACCGACTCCTAAGACAAGGCTTCTGGGGGGCCCACTGGAGGCTGGGGTATTCAGTGAGGCCTCTCTGCCTCAGTGGGTTAGGACTCCCAGTCTACGCCACCTCTGGAACTCCTTGGTGCAAAGCTCCAGGAGCTACTGTTTCCAGAACTCTCAAGGGGCTCTGGCTCTAGCAAAGCTTCTCTGGGCCCCGGGCCTTTGGCAGGAGCCCCTGGACCAGCAGCATGGGCGTCTCGGGCCCCCTGAGTGCCATTCTCTGCTCGTTCAGCTCCTTGGGGGTCCCTCAGCCCCTCGCTGCAGTCCAGCAGGTGCCTGCAGGCAGGTGAGGTGACCTGGGGCTCCCTGCATGTTTCCTCCTTGAGTCACGCCCTGTGCTGCCCATGCTCAGCTACCTCGTGCACTGCCCAGTTTTTAGTTACTTCCAGTTGGCGGCTCCCGGGCCTGTAAGCTTTGGGCCTGCTCTTGTTAAAACAAGCCAGGGCCAGGTCATTGCCCCAAGACCAGCTTTTGCTCTCAGAGCACCTTTAATGACAACAGCACCAGCTCGTGCCTACTGAGCGCTGGCACCCCCAGGGCTCAGACTATCGTGCTGGCCTCCCCACAGCCTGATGGACATAGAGGAACGGCATCCCCGTTTCCCAGATGGGAAGACATAGGCTGGTGGGGCCCCTGCTGTTGGCCAGGTGGTGGCTGGGGATGGGCCCCTGAGGCTTGTTGGGACCTGCCTGCACTAGGCCTCCTGCCAGATGCGCCAAGTTAGAAACAGCCCCGAGTTCACGCAGAGGGGACTTAGGGGCATGCTTGTTGGATGGGCTAGCCCAGTGGCTGTTTCTGGGCTCCCAGCGGCTCTGGAGGCCCCGGCACACCCATGGGAGACAGGACCAGCCCATAACTGGGGCTGGGTGAGGGGCTGGCAGGGTGGGCACTGGCGTCCTTCTGTGTGCAGGTTTCTCCTCTCTCTGGTGGTCCAAAGTGGAGCCCCTGAAGGAAGGCTGGGGCTTGGAGGGGCAGCTGAGTCCTAGGAGGTGCTGAGGAAAGCAGGAAGGGCACGAGGCTCCCTGAAGGTGGGCTGCACAGGGCGTGGGGAGGGACCCTGAGGCCGCACCACACAGGGAGAACTTAGTATCTTTGTTTAGCAGATGGGCAAAGTGAGGCCCACTCTCCAAGGTCAGGGCTGCCAGGCTCTGTCGTGGCTCTCGCTTCTGAAGGGTGCAGGAGTGGCTGATGCTTGTCTGCACCCAAGAGCTGGAGGCCTGGGCTGGCCCTCCCCAGAGCTGCTTGCTTGTGGCTCATCTGGCACAGGTGTGGCCTGCCCCTCCCTCTTGCCCCAAGGCTTGGCCTCCTTCCAAGGGGAAGCAGCAGCTGGTTGCCTGTGGAACAGGGACTGGGAGGGGGGCCGGGGTTAGGGTGGGAGGGGGCTGGAGCTGGCCAGCCCCCAGGTAGGCTGGCTACTGCCCTGGGGGCAGGGGCATCCCTGGGTAAGAGGGAGGCAGTAAGCAGTGGTGCCCTTGGACCTGCAGTCTCAGCCTACATCCAGGCACACAAAGGGGACTTCGCATGCGACTCCTTAGCCCTGTGCCTGGGCCAGAGCCTTCCTGAGTGGGAGCTGCCAGTAGGTCCTCCTTGCTTTGCCTGACAGGAGACATTGCTTCCCTGCCTGGGACCACTTTGCTGTGGGCGCTGGGCCCCGACCTCTGGGCGGAGGCCCCCAGTGTGCCTGAACACACAGGCAGCACTGAGGCATGGCCTCTGAATCGTCCCCGCTGGCCCGGACCTACTAGGTGGGAACAAGCTAGGACGAGGCCTGGCTCAGGGAGCAGCAGGGCCTGTCTGCCAGCGTGGGCTGTATGTGTCTCTGCTGGAGTCCTGCCTTCTGAGTCTGGCGGGATGAGGCTCGGTCGGGGGAGGGGGGCAGCAGGCCCTCTAGGGACAGGGCCTGTGTGCAGGGGCAAAGGGACCAGTGAGGTTTGCTGGCCACTCCTGCCTTCTCACCCCTCGGCCACCGCAGTGGGAAGGAGCGTGAGGAGGAGGGTGGGGTGCAACCCCACTGAGCAGGGCCTCACACCTCCCTGTCTTCCTTGCAGCCAAGTACCCGGCCATCAAGGCCCTGATGCGGCCCGACCCGCGCCTCAAGTGGGCAGTGCTGGCGCTGGTGCTGATGCAGCTGCTGGCCTGCTGGCTGGTGCGCAGCCTGGCCTGGCGCTGGCTGCTCTTCTGGGCCTACGCCTTCGGAGGCTGCGTGAACCACTCGCTGACGCTGGCCATCCACGACATCTCGCACAATGCGGCCTTTGGCACGGGCTGCGCAGCGCGCAACCGCTGGCTGGCCGTGTTTGCCAATTTGCCTGTGGGTGTGCCCTATGCCGCCTCCTTCAAGAAGTACCACGTGGACCACCACCGCTACCTGGGCGGTGATGGGCTGGACGTGGATGTGCCCACGCGCCTAGAGGGCTGGTTCTTCTGCACGCCCGCCCGCAAGCTGCTCTGGCTGACGCTGCAGCCCTTCTTCTACTCGCTGCGGCCGCTCTGCGTCCACCCCAAGGCCGTGACCCGCATGGAGGTGCTCAACACGCTGGTGCAGCTGGCGGCCGATGTGGCCATCTTTGCCCTCTGGGGGCTCAAGCCCATGGTCTACCTGCTGGCCAGCTCCCTCCTGGGCCTGGGCCTGCACCCCATCTCGGGCCACTTCGTGGCCGAGCACTACATGTTCCTCAAGGGCCACGAGACCTACTCCTACTATGGACCCCTCAACTGGATCACCTTCAACGTGGGCTACCACGTGGAGCACCACGACTTCCCCAGCATCCCGGGCTGCAGCCTGCCCCTGGTATGTGGCTGGGGAGGCAGGGCTGTGGCAGGGCAGGACTGCATGGCCATCTGAGGAGGTGGAGGCCCTGGAAGGGCCTTGGGTCATACCCAGCAGCCTCTCCCTTTTTGTGCTGGTCATGGCAGGGCCACTTGCACTTGTCCCCAGGGCAGGAGGAAAGGCCACACAACACAGGCGAGTCCTCTGCTGGAGGCTGAAGCCAATTCAGGGAAGTAGAGTCTGAGAGACATTTCACAGCTCAGGCTGCCTGAAGCCGCCATGATACTGACAGGGTGTCTTCCATGAAGCGGGGTGCATAGCAACACTGCATGGGGAGCACCACCCTTCCCCTCTGCAGGCTCTTTCCCTGCCCATTCCTTGTCATTGCCCTGTGACCCTCCAGGGGCCAGAGAGGACAGGGTGGGCCTTGCTCTTTGCAGCCCAAGGGGCTTGGCCAGAGCTGATGGGGAGTGGAAGTCCCAGGTATGGGTACCTCTGCCCCGGGAGACTGGGAGCTGGAGAATTTCTGAATGAGAAAGGAGGAAGGGGAAGCGGGAGGAGGAGCCGTCCCTCAGCCATTGCCAGCCTGCGCCTTGGTAGCCTCTGGCTGCCTGGAAAGAGCTGGAGTGACCTGCGGGCAAAGGGGGCGGGAGGAGGTGGCACTGGGGAGGTGTTCGAGCGCCTGAGTGCGCGCCTCTGTGTGCACCGGGGTGTGCCTGTGTCTGTGTGTGAGCATGTCTGCCCTGCGATGGTGTGTGGATGCCTGCCCGCGTGTGCAGGTATTCGCATGTGTGCTTGAGCGTGCGCGCCCGTCTCTGTGTGTGGTTATGTGTGAGCGCTTACCGGGGTGTGCAGGTGTTTGTGCACACGTCCCTGTGTGTGTGTGCACCCTGGCTTGTGAGCAGGTGTTTGTGCACACGTCCCTGTGTGTGTGTGCACCCTGGCTTGTGGGCAGGTGTTTGTGCACACGTCCCTGTATGTGTGTGTGCACCCTGGCTTGTGGGCAGGTGTTTGTGCACACGTCCCTGTATGTGTGTGTGCACCCTGGCTTGTGAGACTCTGGAATCCCTCAGACTGAATTCCAAGCTTGGGCCATGGCCTGTGCCCTCCATTCCGGCTGGCAGTACAAAGGCGGTGCTCTGCACCAGGGATCATCTCACTTGAACCTCACCACAGCCCAGGAAGCAGCTGCCTCCTCATCCATTGTCCCTGTTGTATACATAAGAAGGCACAGGTGCAGGGAGAGGTGCCCGCCTCAGGAGGTGACGGGGCGGAGGGGAGAGGTGCCCGCTTCAGGAGGTGATGAGGCGCAGGGAGAGAGGTGCCCGCCTCAGGAGGTGACAGGGTGCAGAGGGGAGAGGTGCCCATCTCAGGAGGTGGCAGAGCAAGAATCCGGACCCAAGTTGGCACGAGTGCCTGCTGTTAGCCACGAGCCTTTACCTCTCCTGAGCAAAGTGAGAGGCTCTGGGTACCTGGTGCTGGCCCTGCCTCCTGTGGCCCTGCTGCCCTGGCTTTGCGGCCGGGCTCCCTGCATCCTGACAGCATCCTTAGGAGGTGACGGGGCGCAGAAGGGGCAGGAAGGGCATCCCTGTGGTGGAAGCTGGGCCAAGGCTGCATGCTGTTGAGCAATGGGCGGCGTGGTGGTGGTGCATTTGTGGGCGCTGAAGCTGGGAGCACTTCCTGGAGGAGGTGGGTGGGGATGTGTGTGTAGAACAAAGGCTGGAGGAGACAGCAGGTGCTCAAGAGGCCCTTGGAACGTGACAAGCAGTGAGGCTGGCTGAGGCCGAGGTTGGCGGGTCACAGGGCTGAGATGCATGGGCGTGACACTGTGGCTTGGCAGGACTCAGGTGGGCACTCAGCACTGTGCAGGCACTGTGGGGAGAACCCCCCGGGGGCCCACCACCCCAGCAGTGGGGTCTGCCAGATCAGAAGGTGGGGAGGGGCCAAGTGGAGTGGGGCACTGAATTCTGCAACTACCACTTGGGGCAGGGCGCTCTGAGCCGAGCCGGTGGGTGCCTCTGCCATAGCGTCCTGGGCTCAGCTAAGGCCACCAGGCCCCCCAGCAGCCAGCACCAGCCTTCTGGGCACCCAGGGAGTGGCGGGTGGCAGGGAGGGCCAGAAGGGTGGCCTTGTGTTTGGCTGAGCTGGACGTGGGCACCCCAGAGGGGACAATGTGTGTGCATTATGTACACCCGTGTGTGTGTGCGCGCGGAAACATGTCTGTACATGAGTATGTGTGTGCATGCCCACCACGTGTGCTCAGGTGTCTGAGTGTGCTCACGGGTGCGGCCCCGAGGAGAACCAGCCACTCAGCCCCGCCCTCCTCTCTACAGGTGCGGCAGATGGCGCCCGAGTACTACGACCACCTGCCGCAGCACCACTCGTGGGTGAAGGTGCTCTGGGATTTTGTGTTTGAGGACTCCCTGGGGCCCTACGCCAGGGTGAAGCGGGTGTACAGGCTGGCAAAGGACGGCCTGTGAGCCCGGGCTGCCTCCTGGTGGCGGTCATCGTCCCCCACCAGCCCCTTGGCTTCACGCCCCAGCACTGAGGGGCTGCATTTCCTTCCTGTACCCTAGACTGCTGCCCTTGTCTCCGAGGAGTGTCCTGGGCAGAGACACCTGGCGACAGCAGTGTGGGCTTCAGGGCTCCATCTGCACGTGGAGTTGCCCTGGACCTTCAGCATGGCCCTCCCTGTCTGGGCCTCACCGGGTGAGACCTGGCGCTGCCCCACCGTGACCTGCGTGCTCTGAGCCCACGGTCCCCACGGAGCTGACTTCTCTGGGGTGCCTGTGCCCTACATTAAACCCAGCCTTTGTTTCACAGCCCGTGGACTGTGCTCTGAGGGGTGGTCTGGGCTTGAGCCTGGCCATAGGGAATGGGGCGCGAGGCCGCCCCAATGGCTGGAGCTTGAGGCCTGAGTGCCGCTTCCTCCAGGCCAGGCCCAGGTCCTGCCGTGCACTCCTGGCTCTTTGTGGGATGGTGGCTGTTGCTGGGCAGTGCTCCCTGAAGCCTGCCACTGTGGTGTGCACACGCACTGAGGTGTGGACATCAGAAAGCTCACTTTGGTCATCTGTGTGGCCCAGAATCCCCTCCTAGCAGCCCGGGGACCCCACTGCTCCCTTGCCTGGCTAAGCCCTGCAGAGGCTGGCTCCCCCATCCCCCTGAGCCCACACCACCTGCCTCGCCCACACCCCTCGGGCCTGCTCACCTCCTGCTCTCCCTATCCCCTCCTGCAGCGGTGAGCATCCCTGAGCCCAGAGAGGGTCTGTACCCCATACCAGCTCGGAAAAGGGGCTGGGGTGGGGTGGGTCCTGATGTCCCAGAGGTGGGCAGGCAGCAGGAGGGGTCCCTGGGTGAGGCCCTCCCTGCCAGAGAGGGATGGAGTGGGCCCAGCCCTGCAGCTCCCACCACAGCCCTGGGGAAAGGTGGCGTCAGCCTCCACGACTTAGGAAGGGAGACTGAAGCTATAGTCAGGGCTTGAAGGCCTCTCCATGAGTGGGGTGCCAGGGGCTGTCCCTGCTGACCTGGGAGATACAGGCCTCCCCCTATACCTGGGAGTGGCCCCCACATGGTGCTGGGCTCCCGTGTCCCTGAGTGGGCAGCTTGCTGAGTGGCGCAGGGAAGGGGCCTGAGCCCAGGACTTGTTCTGTGAAGGAAGTGCCGCTGGCCCCAGCACCAGGACTTTGAACCGGGCGGCTCCTCCCTGTGCACACAGGCCGAGGGGAGCCCCAGAGCACCCACTCCTCCTGCTGTGCCTGATGGGCGCCTCATCCAGCACACTTCTGCAGACAGTGCAAAGGGACATGTCCTGGCCTCACCCACAAGCTGAAGGCTGGGCCCAGGGTCGGAGGGTGGCTCTGAAGACAGTCCTTAGAGCTCTCCTGGGGAGCCTACAGGACTCCTGGCCTGGGGGGCAGCAGGGAAGTAGGAGAGAGCAGCTCTGAGCTGTGGTCTGCAGGCCGTGGGTTAAAAGTGCCACCAGACCTAAGCGAAGCCACTCAGAGAGCTGAGCCTCCTAAGGAGCAGAGCAGTCATATTCCTGTTGCTAGGGCTGCCAGGAAGCCCAAAGACATGCAGTGTGCTAGGAGCTGGCCCTTGAAATCAGCCACCGGGTCCCAGCAGGCCAGTGCTGGCTCCCTCCCCTGCCATGGCCCTCGGGTGCTGGGCACACTGCTCTGTGGCCGCAGGAGGTCATGTGGGGGAACTAGGGGCATGAATGGTCACAGGATCTCAAGGCCTGCCTGTTGGTGACCCTGGGTCCTTGAAGCTGAGGGTCAGAGCTTCTGTCTCTGGCTGCTGCCAGAGGGCAGGGGCCTGGGACAGCCCATCACAGGCCAGGTGGTCCTCCCAGGGGACTTTGTGGGGCCGAGAAGGCAAAGCTGCCTTGCATTTGCCTGGTGCCTGCTGAGCCCCAAGTCCATCCCCGCCCTGAACAGGTTGCTCGCGGGGCCCTGCCCATCAGAATGCACACAGAGTCCTGTGAGGTTTGGGGTGTGGGCTG
Source organism: Rhinopithecus bieti (assembly GCF_001698545.2). Taxonomy (NCBI): domain Eukaryota; kingdom Metazoa; phylum Chordata; class Mammalia; order Primates; family Cercopithecidae; genus Rhinopithecus; species Rhinopithecus bieti. The sequence continues at coordinate 5,084,676 of NW_016810565.1, forward strand.
CACTTAAGAGCCATCTTTCTGGGGGGTCCCGTAGGGAGTTCCCTACAGACAGGACCTGAAGCCCAGCCCCAGGACACCAGCCCATCCTCCCGGGGTTTGGGAATGTTTGAGCCCAGGTTCCTGTTGAAGACTACCACCTTGCTCCTACCTACGATCCCTGGTCACCGTGGTCCCGGGCGATTCCCTGAAAAGGGGCACCCCCAGCCTGCAGTGTGAAGGATCAATGCGAAGGCCTGAGCCCGAGAGTGCGGACAGTAAACTGTTTATTACTGTGTGGACACAGACACCGTGGTGCATGACAGACAGTTTCAACACCATGAGCGCTGGGGACAGAGCTGCGCCTGGACAGCTCTGCGGTGTGCAGTGGTGCCACGCCGGGCCGGCGGTCACTGCCAGCTGAGGCGCTAACAGCGCCACCTGGGAGAAAACCTGGAAACCGTCTAATGAAGCAGGTGACTTAGGGGCATCTCTCTAGAAACCCAAAGAAATGTACCTTAAATAAGCAAATATAAAACACAAAAAAGATGAGCAGACCTGGTGTTCTGTGTCAGGTAGAATCTAAAAAACCCAGGAGTTGCACTTGGTTTCCTCACTGTAACGTGTGGTCACAGGTCAGGACGTTTCACGGCAGCGCGCCCAGGCTCCTGTGCGTGCTCCGGTGCACTGGAGTCTGGGGCTGGCTGGGCTCCTGGCTGTACTCTGTCGCCGGATGGACTCGACGTCTCAGCGCTGCGAGGCAGGCCCCTTACGTGGTGCTGATCCCGCTCAGCTCCTGCCTGATGGCTGCGGGACAGGGGGCGGCAGCTCAGGTGCAGCCAGGACCGTGCAGCCTGGCTCCTCATCAGGGCCCTGCACCCCTGGTGTGGACCTGTCTGGTATCTGCCCCGCTCCATCTCCACGGAGCCACACCCAGGCTATGGCGCAGACCTCTGGGGTGACGACAAAAGGCTTTGGGTCTCATCTGCCATTCCTCCTGCGGCGGACCCTGCTGTCACTGCCCTTTTAGGGGAGGACCTGGCATGGAGACAGAGGCTGATGCCCTGCCTGTGGCCTCATTGCTGCTGAGGAGTGGTGGGCACTGGAACCCTGGTGTGAGGAGCTGCTTCGTGTGGGGACGCAGGGTCTTTGTAGGCTCTGGACAGGTGGGTGTCCTTCCCCCAACATAGTGGAGGCTGAGGCTCTGCCCTTCCAGCTCCTGCAGGGGTCAGCAGGAAATCTTGGCCCTGGACCCCAGGGACCACCCTGGCTCTGCTCACTCCTCGGGAGAGGCGGGGCTCCTCTTGTCTTCTTGTCTCCTCCCGGCTTCCTCACCACCCCAAGCTAGTGCACCAACCCCCTGCCTCCCCAGATTTGGGCCTTTCCCTCCTTTCTCTGGTATCCATCCCCTCCCGGACTCCCCCTCCTCTGTGTCAGCTCAGGCCTCTCCCTGGATGGACCTTGTTGGGCCAAGCGCCAACAGCCAGGAGAAGGTGAGGGGTGGTGGGGGCAGGCATCCCCCAGCCACAGGGAGTGGCTTCTCAGAGCCCCTGGCTCAGCCCATGCCCCCTCCCCGGGCTCTCGGCCAGGGTGGCTTCCACCGGAGCTGCACCCACGGCAGGTGGAGGGGCTGTGGTGGGCCCTGAGTTTCTGACCCAGCTAGGCCTGGGGCTGGATGGCGCCCAGCAGTAAGGTGGTGTGACCAGTTGGCTGGGTGCCTGCCTATCGCCCAGGCTGCCTCTTCCCCTCGTTTGTTAACTCCTTATCTCCCCAGCCCAGGCCTTTGGGGGAACTGGACAAACAGGAACTGAGTGCTCTCTGCTCAAACAAGGGTGGGTTGGCTGCGGGAGGAGGCCCGGGTCTTCGGACTCCCACCTGCCTCTTACCTCTGCCATCAGCCTCCACCCCTGTGTGCTTGTGGGACCCTTTTGCCCAGGTCACTGTGATGCCCTGGGGGCCAGACCCAGCTACACACCCAGGTGTCAGCCTTCGTCACCCTGGTTGGGGAGGCAGGTGGGGGAGCTGGCACAGGCTGTGCTGCACAGCTCTGTCCCTAGGCCGAGTCTGCCCTGCCCAGACTCCCCCTTTTCCTCTGGCTGCAGATCTGAGCCAGTGCGCTCAAAGGCTCTGGTGGAAACCAGAAGGACGGATGTGATGCATTGAGACCCGCCCTGCTCTGGAGCCAGAGGCTGCTCCCCGCCTGCTCCTCAGTCCAGGGCCAGGCAGACTGTGAACGACCTCAGGCCTGGAAAGTGCTTCTGTAGTGCTTGGTCTCCCTGTACCCTCAGGAAGGCAGAGTGGTCTCCCCAGAACCCCAACACCGGTGACTGGAGGTGGCAGTATCAAGAAGGCAACATAAACCACCCGGGGGTGAAACGACAGAAGCTCAGGTGGCTTCCTCCAGACCTGGCTCTGGAATGATGCTGGGGTCTCCCCTCCATGCACTTCCCACGTGGGTCTTCCAGGAAGGTGCACAGGGATGTGGAAGGTCAGATTCAGGTGTCATACTGCCAGGGCGCTACACATTCTTAGGCAAAGCCACTTAGCTTTCCTTAGCCTGTTTCCTCAACTAGAGATTGTAAATGAAATCTCTCACAGGGCCCAGTGCAGCATGGGCTCCAGCTCAAAACTGCAGGTCCCCAGCCTGGGTGACAGGGACCCTCATCCTGTGGCCCCGCCTGGGGCTCCACTCACCGTCAATGATCTCTTCCTTCACCTTGTGGAGCTCTCTGACCACCTCCTCTAGGATCTCCTGTTGGGAGAGGAGCGTCCAGGTGAAGGGACAGGCAGTGAAGACAGAAAAGCTGGGCTATGTCCAAAGGGTTCGGGGCCTCCTGGGCCTCTCCAGAGTTGCATCTGTCACCCTCGTCTCCTCGTGGCCCCCTTCCCACACAGAGGGGGGACGGTGTGGGAGCCCTGGGAAAATCCTGCCGCCACCTCCCGCAGGTAGACACCACTGAAACTAAGGCCTGCCTCGGGGCAGAAAGCCCCAGAGGCTGGCCTGAGGGAGGTGCCCAGAAAGGTTGAGGGACATCCTAATTCTGGTGATGGCAGGGGCTGGGGACGAAGGACAGGCTTGGGCACCCCCTTTCCTCCATGGCTGTTCCTTGACTGGCCTTTTGGGAGCCACGTGTGGGCCCCCAGGGCCTGCCTGGCTGTGCTGGTCAGAGATGGTCCCCAGCCTACTGGCTGCCCTCAGCCTCTGAGGGAAGGGCACAGGGCACGCTCACCTGCTTCATCCGGTCCAAGTCGAAGGCATCCAGGGCCATGTCATTCACGCTCCCAGCAGGCTTCATCCTGGGAAAGGGCGGGTGCGGTAAGTGGGAGCAGGGCCTGTGGGTGCCCTGGCTGGAGATGGGTGTGGGGGAAAGCTGGCTGTGCAGAGGCCCCGCTCAGGCTGGGCCCACCTGCTCCCCTCGCTCCACAGAGGCTGCTTGCTTCAGACTCTGGCCACCTCAGACCCAGTCTCTACCTGGAGAGGTCTCCATGGATACTGTGACCATATTTCCCAACCCGAGAGCCAAGGCTGGCTGGGGTCAACAAAGAAACCGCCTTCTGATCAGAGAGCTCTTACACAGAGGTGGCAACTTAATCGACAACATCGCACCCACCTGCTGCCTCCCTGGAAAGACAAACAGTATCGACAGCCTCCTCCTCAGGCTGGGAGCTCATGCTCCAGGTTGAGCTGGGGCTCGGCGAAGCAGCAGCGGAGGCAGGAGGTACAAGGTGAAGTTGCACAGTTGACACCAGCCTGGAGGCGCGCTCCTGACACACACCAGCACCCCCGGTGCTGGAGCTGGCGTGCAATCTATGCTCACTGCAACCTCTGCCTCCCAAGTTCAAGCGATTCTCCTACCTCAGCCTCCCAAGTAGCTGGGATTACAGGCATGTGCCACCAAGCCCAGCTAACTTGTATTTTTAGTAGAGACGGCGTTTCACCATGTTGGCCAAGCTGGTCTCGAATTCCCGACCTCACGTGATCCACCCACCTGGGCCTCCCAAAGTGCTGGGATTATGGGTGTGAGCCACTGCACCTGGCTGGTTTTGCTCTTTTGAGGTAGTTTGCATGGACTACTTCTTTGAAAAGTTTCTGAACTAAGGTAACTGATTTGAATTTTATTTTTATTTATCTGAGACAGGGTCTCACTCGATCACCCAGGATGGAGTGTAGAGGCGTATCATGCCTCACTGCAGCCTCAACCTCCCAGGCTCAAGTGATCCTCCCACCTTAGCCTCCCAAGTAGCTAGGACTACAGACATGTGCCCTACTTTTTAAAAATTTTATTTGTAGAGATGGGGTCTCACTGTGTTGCCCAGGCTGGTCTCAAAGTCCTGGGCTCAAGTGATCCTCCCGCCTTGGCCTCCCAAACTGCTGGGATGACAGGCATGAGCGCAGTGCCGGCCTGATTTGAATGTTAATGCGTCACATATGCATCTTCCCTGGAAGATCTTGGCAAAATGCTTGTCTATCTGGTCTTTTCAACGTGACTTGGTGCTGCAAGACACACTGCTGGGACCCAAGTTCCCTCGCACATGGACAGGATGGAGGCTGGAGCCCATGGTTTCAGGGAAACGTAGGTGGCATGAGCCCCTGGGTGTGACCATGGGCACACACACATCTATCTGGCAGGGCCAGCCTTGGCTGCTGAGGGGTCACGGGCACAGATGAGGACCATCTGGTGACTCTGAGGACCACTGTTGCCCACAGCCAGGGAGAATAAGGATGAAGAATGCGTGTTCCCACACCCTCCAGATGAGCTCAAGAAAGAGGCCAAGCCTAGCCCTAAACAGGTCTGTAATTCTGGGTCCTGAGAGTCAAACGCATCCAGCCAGAGGCCCCTGGGTCCTTCAAGCCTCTCCTGTGGGTTCCAGACCCTATTCCAGCAACAACTGCTGGGACACCTGGGCCAACTGCTCCACCTCGCCAGGCCCTGGCCCTCTCCATCTGCAGCCCTGATAGCCACCCAGTGAGAAACACAGCAGGCTTCCTAAGCAATGCAACACACCAGAGGGGTGGTGGTACACGTTCCCCTTAGAGCCATCTGGAAATTAGAGAACAGATTTGTCTCAGAGCTGAAAAGAGACCCTATTCCAAGCATGAATGGCCTTGACAATGTTCCTGCCCAGTGAGCGACCCTTGGCCACTCACAACATGGCAGCCTGCCTTGCTGCACCAGCAGGACATGGCGGGGTCTGCTGGGAGCGCTGCAGGCTCCCCCTGCTGCTCTATCTGCTCCAGGGCCCTCGCTTTGCCCACTCTGGTTGCCTTCCCCTCCCCAGCCACCATCATGGCACCCTGTGCCTCAAGCTCCCTGACGGCCCTGCAATAAATACAATGTAAACTTCTAACTCCACGCTCCCTCACACCCTGCACATGAATACAATCTAAACTTCTAACTCCACGCTCCCTCACACCCTGCACATGAATACAATCTAAACTTCTAACTCCACGCTCCCTCACACCCTCTTCCTCACCCTTCCCGTTCCCCCGCCCCATGGCCTGCTGTCTACTCCGAGGTGTGGGAGAGCTCGCGGGTGGCTGCAGGCTCAGGGCCCTGGCACTTACCCTTCCTTCTGCTTGGAAGGCTGTCCCCATGATCTCCGTACAGCAGACTCCTCCTCGTCCGGGTCAACGAAAATGCCAGCTCCCGGCAGAGGCCTGCCCCACCCCACTCCCCAAAGCACCCTGTCCCTTCCACCATGTGACCCGCACCCTCTCCAGAGCACTCCTCAGGACCACAGTGGCCTCGATCACGCGGTGCTCTTTGCAGGCAGGGACTGTCCCCAGCACACGGCCCGGCTGACCATAAGCCTTCGACAAACCCCAGCTGACCGCTAAGACCGCCTCATCTCTGTCCACCTGCACTGGTCTTGGCATTGCTGCCAGGGCCAGGCCAGGCTCTGCTCTGCTCTCCACCTGCTTTAGCTCTGCAAGGCCAGTTTCAATGCCTCCTGCTCTGTGACAAGGGTGGTTTCCCTTCAATTTGTGGTGGCAATGGAGACATTCTTGATGCAGGTTCTAGAGGCCTTCAAATTCAGGCCACATGTGCCTCCAGATACTATGTGGCTGGCTGCCTCTGCCTTTTTGGGCAACCAGAGTTCCAAATATTCTATCATGCTGTCATGCCAGCTTTTGACTCGGGAAATATGGTCAGCATGTCTGCGGGGAAACTGGCTGTGTGTGCTGGACGCAGAGGAAGGACTCTGGGCTGGAGGAAAGGGGTGGGGCTCAGGGCCAGAGATAGGACTAGTTGAACTGCAGTGTGCAGCCCTGGCTAGTGACCACACTCCATGTCCAGCTGTTGTTTGCACAGCTGTCCCCACCACTGCCCTGTGCAGCAGGGGTTAACACACCTCACTTTGTGGGGGGAAAAGAGAGGCTTGGAGAGGTCCCCTAACTTGCCCACTGTCACACGTAGTGAGTCCAGAGCTGGGACTCCAGGTTGGCCCCCCTGCACTACCTCTGTGGACAGGTCACTGCCCTCCTTGGTCACTGCCCTCAGAGGGAGGAGGAGGAGCTGTCAGGACCCAAGGTCCTGGGTCTGAAAGAACAGATCACCTTCCCAGAGCAAGCTGTTAAATGCCAGGATGTGAGACAGGGTGCAAAGGTGTTAGTCACGGAATGAGGGACAGAGGAGCCCCAAACCCTGGGGAACATGTGAGCAGGAGGGTTGTTCGGTACCTAGAGTGAGGCTGCGACTGAAGGGGGCTCTTAGCTTCGGGACTCTTTGCCACAGACGGGGTTCTACGGCAATGGAATGAAACAGACATGTGAATCGGCGCCAGCGCCCACCTCTGCCCCACCAGCCTCACCAGTCAGGCCTTCCCGGGGCAGCTCACCTGGCCAGAATCGAGGACACAGGTTTCTCCACCGAGTTGCTCCGCTCCCAGGGCTTCCGGCCAGCCTCTGTTAATTCATTTCATGGATGAAGAACCTCACAGCTGAGAGGACTCAGTAGCCACTCCAATCCCCTAAACATCCCAACAGGAAGCCCTCACCCATGCCGAGGGTGCAGAGCCCCGTGGCAGGAAGATCTGATTTGAGTCGAGCCAAAACCTGGCTCCTTGTTCTCAGTCCCCCATGGCCTAGGTCAGGTTGACCCTGACCTGTGACCTGGTTCTGAGCCCTTCACTGTGCCAGGTCTCTCTGGAACGTGAGCCTGCTGGTAAGGGACCCAGTGACCAGAGCCACAGGGTGAGCAAACAGGACCTCCCTGGACATCGCAGCACAGCCTTGCTCCCACATGTGGGGTGGCGGCCAGGCCCCTTAGCCTGGCACCTGCTACTGAGGGGCTCCCTAGTCTGTCCCTAATGCTGCGCGTGGCTCTGTCCCATTCTGGCTGGCTTGTCTTTTCTTTTTTAAGGTAAGTGGTATTGGGTTATATTTTGTTCTACTCCAAAAGATTTGTTGCATTTGTTGCATTAAAAAGATTTGTTGACTTTGCAGGATGAGCAGAGGCAGAAGACAAAATCTCTAAGGGTAGTGGGGCAGCTGCCTGGCCCCGAGCTGAGCCTTGGCACCCTGCAGACCAACTGTGGGATTGAGGCAGTTTTCCACAAAGCCACCTTCCGGGACAGGCGCTGGGCCTGCAGGCACTAGACCTGGGGCTACAGACATGTCCCAGGTGTGTGGCCTTGAGCAAACCACTTTCCACACAGATGGGAACCAGGGAGCCCACTCACTGGACTATTGGAAGAAGCAAACAGGGCGGGGCATTGATCATGTTCATCAACCAGAGGAGGCAGATCAACATGCCAGGCAAAGTCTTAGGAGGAGAGGACATGGGGTGCAGTCTCACAGGGAGGCGACACCCAACCCGAGCATGCCCCAGAGACACACACGAACAGCTGGCAAGAGCCTCCTCTGCCCAGCTAGGGCAGCCTGATGCCCCTGCCTCTCCTCGCTATGCTCACGAACACAGGCCTGGCACAGAGCAGGTGCTGCGAAAATAGTTGTCAAATGAACAACCCTGGGGTCTTTCTCCCACTGCGAAGCCTCGTCATACTCGCCTAATTACCTCCCATCTGCCACAGCTTAGACAGAGAGAAACCTGAGCCAGGAAAGGGGCTGCGTTTCGGGTGGAGCAAGATCTACTACCATCTCTGTAATGTCAGTCATCAGCTGGTGTTTCACCGGGAGACGTGAGTCCTGACACTGACACTGCTTAAGAGCACTGGCCCCAGCCAGCCTCAGGAGCCCTGGACACAAACTCCCACCCTGGGTATGTGCTGTCAGGCAAGTGCCTTCCCTCATGCGGGACTCAGGGTCCTGGTGGGAAAGTGACATGCAGGTCACCCTGGGGACCCCTCACAGTGGGTCTGCTCTAACACTTCCTGTGCTCCCGCATAGGCTCCTGGGGGAGGCTCTGGAGGCCCCTTCAGAACTGGGCCTCCCAGCGGCCTGGCCCTCTGCTCAGGCATACTAAAGAGGCTGGATCAGAGGGTCCTCTCAGAAGGGTCCCCCCCTCCCACTCTGAGACCTCATGCCTCAGTGGGGTCAGCGGGGGGCACCCTCTCACCTGAGGAGTTAGGTGGCTGGCTGGCTCCTCGGGTCCCCGGAGAGGGGGAGGTACTAGGATCTTCCTAAAATGGAGAAGAAGGAAGTCTGTTTAGGAAGGCCACCTGGGGCCAGGACAGGACATCACTGGACACTTCATAAAACCTCAGTTTTCCAAATGTCCCCAATGAACACACATGACTTTTATAATTAGCGAAACATTAAATATTGAAAAGCGAAAACTCAAAATCTCAGTGGGGAGTGCATCGAGCCAGTGACCAAACCTGGGGAAGGAAGGCTGCAGGGAGCTTTAGGTTCTCTGCAGGGTGATGCAGAACTTCCTTCTGCCCCTCAGCAGCCCCAAGCCCCGAGCCCCCGTGGGCCAGATGCCTCCCGTGTGTCATCTGACTTCTCGTGAGCACCCCGTGGAGTGGCCTGCTCCCCCTGTGCAGCACACACACCTGCCCGTGTCATAGGTCTGTGGCAATGCTCAAACAGTGGATGTGTTCACCCAGCAGTGGAACACCTAACACTCATCATGCACGGCATGTGCGTCAGGATGATTTTTCAGTATCAAGTACGCGCCACTGATTAAGTATTAAGAGTAACCCTTCCACTTGATGGAGCAGGATGCACAGCATTCAAGCTGCTGACAGGCGGCCTCCCAGCCTGCCGTGTCATTCCACTCCGAAGCAAAGAACCTCTGTCACCGTGGCAGAGGTCTTTGCTTTGTCTCCTCTGCTCACTACGTCCCCACACGAGAAGAGGCCTGGCACCTATCAGGAACACCCTGCGTATCTGTGTGGTGAATGAGTAAGTCCTGGGGGGCTCTGGTTGAGAGGCAAAAGCAGGTGCCAGGCTGCAGGTGTTGGGATGAGGTCCTTAGGCCTCCTCATTTTAAAGACAGCTGAATAACAGATTATGTCAATCAACACACACGTGTAGGGGCCACGATGAAAGCTATATAGGGTGACATCAGAGTCACTAAAAAATTATCATCTTTTCTCGTATGTTTCTTTTTTAAACCCTCCCTGCTTAAAAGGGAAGTTATGCTTCGACTCTAGGCTGGGAAAGAGGTGGCCACAGCACTCCCCGGCCCTGGGCACAGAGGCTCGCATCCCTCCTCTGGCAGTCGCAGTCTGTGAGGCAGCTGTGCCCGGCGTGCCTGGGTGCAGGTTTTCAGGTGGTAGAACTGGTCCTTGGAGCAGTAACTCCACTGGCCCACGGCCAGCTCTGCCATGGCAGAGTGCCTGCCCAAGTCACCGGACTCCACATCTGGGGCTCTTTTCGTCTTTCAGATAAGCCTTCTTTCTTCTCTGTTAATGATAAACGTAGTGCATGTTCACTGCAGAGAACTGGTGAAATGCCGGGAAGCATAAACAAGAAAATGAGCGCCGGCCATCAGCCTCTCTCCCTCCCACTGTACTTGTTTGGTGTGTGGATCTTCTGAAGGCCCTGCTCTCTTTAGAGGCTAGTCCCGGGTGTGAGATGGGACCATGGCAAACAAGAACCAGCTGTAGCCAGGGGCCTATCGACAACAAGAGAGAAAAGACAGGGGTCTGAGGAGGAGAGTGCCATCCTTGGGGTTGAAGGTTTCAAGAATGTTCCTCTTCTGGCCGGGCGCGGTGGCTCAAGCCTGTAATCCCAGCACTTTGGGAGGCCGAGATGGGCGGATCACGAGGTCAGGAGATCGAGACCATCCTGGCTAACACGGTGAAACCCCGTCTCTACTAAAATACAAAAAAAAAAAACTAGCCGGGCGAGGTGCCGGGTGCCTGTAGTCCCAGCTACTCTGGAGGCTGAGGCAGGAGAATGGTGTAAACCCAGGAGGCGGAGCTTGCCGTGAGCTGAGATCCCGCCACTGCACTCCAGCCCGGGCGACAGAGCAAGGCTCCGTCTCAAAAAAAAAAAAAAAAAAAAAAAGAATGTTCCTCTTCTAGAAGCCCCTGGGCTTTGAAATCCATTCTTAGAGCTAGAGGAGTGAGAGTTTTAGTTTTCAGGGGCTGGGACTGCAACATACTGGCACCTGATTAAGAAAGGCCAGCAATGTCTTCAGAGCCCCAGGCCTGTGGCTGGAACAAGGCCACAGTATTTTGATGTCTGTGATTAACCTGTGGCCTGCAATTTCAGAAATTAATGGCAAGTCAGTTGGCTAAACTCCACAGCATGTGCAAGGTACGGGAATGGTGGACGTGTGAGAAGCCCAGGCCTGGCCCTCCAAGGGCCTAAGATCTGGCAGGAGACAGTGAGCCTGCACAAGCAATCGTGCCTGTGCTGAGGGCTTGGGGAGAAGACCAGGGCTGGGATCAAGTAGTGAAGAGCTTGTGAGGCCTGCGGGTCGGGAGGCTGTTTTTTGTTGTTGTTGTTGGTTTTTGAGACGGAGTCTTACTCTTGTTGCCCAGGCTGGAGTGCAATGGTGCAATCTCCACTCACTGCAACCTCCGCCTCCCAGGTTCAAGCAATTCTCCTGCCTCAGTCTCCCAAGTGGCTGGGACTACAGGCACGCGCCACCACGCCCGGCTAATTTTGTATTTTTACTAGAGATGGCGTTTCACCATGTTGGCCAGGCTGGTCTCAAACTCCTGATCTCAGGTGATCCATCTGCCTCAGCCTCCCAAAGTGCTGGGATTATAGGTGTGAAGTGTTGCGCCGGCCGGGAGGCTGTTTTTTAAGGAGTAAGGTTTATGCAGAAAAGTACAGGCTGAATGGCAGCTGGCTAGTGGGGCAAAGGGACCCATATGTGCCCAGGACGGGGCTGAGAGGTGCGGATCAGCTGGGAGGGCTATAGCCTCAGGGTAACACCAGCATGACCCTAATGGGAGGACAGCGCAGGAAGCCTACTCTGGTCCCTGGCAGTTGTATTTCCTCTCTCATTCTGCACTGAGGTGGAACCTTTAAGGCATTTGCAGTTAAGGCTAAACTTAGCCCTGTCAGTAGCAGTCTTTTTATAGGAAAAGCTTAACACAGAGGAAAAGAGAATTAGCTGCCCTAAGTGGAAGCAGATGTTGGGAGTTCTGGCAGCCAGGCTGGCTCTGGGCTGCCTGCTAAGGACAAGAGCTAGGGGTCCAGGGCTCCTTTGCCACAGCTCACCTGAAGCTCCTGCTGGAAGAGGGGTCTTTAGAAACATAAATAATTTGAAAATAAAAACCTCTCTGGGCTTCTGGCAGACGTGCCCCACTGCAGTGTACTCTTGGAGTCCCAGCCCCGACGAGACCCTGGCTGGTCTGTGCTCCCCAGGGCTCCTGGGCAGGCAAAGTAGCCCTGCGGTGCAGTGCCAGGGCCCCAGGTTTCTCCCCTGTTGGGCTGCAGCTCCAAGGGTGGAGCAGTGTCTGGTCGGTGGTGCTCAGTGAGGGCAGGCCTGTCGGTGGGGCCAGGGTGGTGCAGGGGCAAGCGCTGCAGAGACCCTCCGCCCTCCTGTGAATCACCTGAAGAAGTGCCCATCCCACGCAGGTCCCAAAGGCCTTGCCTGAGACCAGAGAGCCTCCCTGGCGATGCACTGATCTCAGTGGGAAGCCTGAGGATGGGGCAGGCTGCTTGCTCACCATTTGGCTTTCATCTTCCTTCTTCTCAGCTGGCTTGTCTGACTGGGAAGCTGCTTTTCTCCTAGGCACAGAGAAGGGGAAGATACAGATCAGCTCCTCACGTTCTCACACTGTCCCAGAACTCTTCTGCCTCCTCCCTGCCAGACCCACCCCAGTCCTCAGATAAACCTGTGGGGGAAAATGATGATGTGAAGGAGGCGGCTTGTCCAGGCCCAGTCTGGTGAGGAGCCAGGCCCAGGCAGATGTCCAGGCCCTCTGTGTGCTCATGGCCTGGGACACAAAACTGGTTTAGGCAGAGGGCGAGATGCCTCTGTGTCTGTTTAGCTCTACTGGCGGCAGCTGCAGTGTCTGAGGGGTGGAGGGGAGGCGGGCGTGCTCTGTTCCCAGGACACCGAAGACCTGGCCACATGGGACAGAGAGGCACTTCCCTGGGCTGCAGTCTGTCACACAGGTCAGGACATTGGCCACTTTCACCCTAAGGCCCTCGTGTCTCGGAACTCAGTTAACCCAGCCATGCCCTCCCCAATCTAGAATGCCACTCAGAGCCTGGAAATGCTCAGAAGAGGAGCCCTGGAATAGGTCCACGTGACACCCTTGAGTCGGTTTGCACACCTCCCCAGTATGAATCCCCGTTTCATGTACTCTAAAACCTCACCCATATTTTTTGGCCCCAGTGGTATCTGTTGACCTCCCAGATCTACACAGGCAGACCCTCAGTGTTCCCCAGAGATAGGCTTCTGTGGCTCTTCAACTTGAGATGAACTGCCCATCAAGCATGGAGCTGGTCTGAGGTGTGGCGAGGGGCCATGGCCTCTGTCTGTGATGGGCCCACCTGGCAGCCTCCTCAGCTACAGCAGGGGCCCCTTCTTTAGCTCTCATCTCAGGACAGGTCTGCCCACCTCGTCCCTCAGCCCAGAAACCAGGGAACCACCCCTGACACCAGCTTCTTATAACAGTCAGCCTGGTCAGTTCTACCTCTAAATCTGCGTACCCGCCTGTCCTTTTTGTCTTTACTTTTGACATCTTCCTGCATGCCCCCATCATCTCTTCCTGGACTGTCAGAGTCTCCTAACTGGCCCAGCCACGATCATTTTCACCTCACCAGCTGCCCCCCAGCAGCCGGCGTCCCATCTCCTAGAAACAGAACGCTGACCAAGCCACCCGCTCGCAGGGGGTGTCGGCGGGAGGAGTGTCTGTGAAAGTGCTGCTAAACAGGGGCTTTCCGTCCATGTTTATTTCCCTCCTGTCCTCCACTACTGGCAGAGAGACTCAATTGCATGCCCTCAGAGGCAGGAGACAACCAACATGAAAAGAAACCTGGCAAGGGCATTGTCATCGTCAGCTCCACCCAGGAGCCATCACTAAGGTGGATTTCAAAGAGCAACCTGATTGATCCCTGCTGAGCTATGCAAAGCATGTGTGTTCTCGGGAGGGCCTTGGCTCTCCCATCAGCATCTGGCATCTCACTGGCTCCTGGCAATACTGGCCTTTTCCTGTTCTTAGACAGAAAGGTGCTTCCCCTCAGCTTGGTCTAGGACTCAGGGAGAGCATTCATATTTTCTTTTCCAAAACAATTTCTATTTCTCTGTGGCCCATCCTCCCCTCTGAGTGCTCTGGGGTGGAACTGGATGCCCTGCACCAGGAGGCTCCCTCTTCCAGCCGGACTTTTGGTCCATTTCCTCCACACCTAGCTCTCCAGGCACAGGGGGTGTCGGCCTTCCCAGCTTTACCTGAACTCTGCCCACTGTCCCGCTTACAGCACAGGACATCCTCATCCTTCTGTGAGCCCTCCCGGCCTCTCCCTCATGGAGCCCTTCGCCTCTGTGTGACCGCTGTCAGCCCCACACACCTGGACTCACTCACAGGAAACTGCTCAGGAGCCTGCCTCCTGTCTTGGCGATTTACACACGCCGAGGCCCGTGCTGCGGATCCACCTTGCTGTTCCCTGAAACACGCGGAGCCTCCCCTCCCTGCCATCTGTGATGCATGCAAAGAGGCCCTTGGCAGGAAACCCAGGCTGTGCCCCCGCCATGAAGTGCCACACCAGCTGCCTGCACCTGTGGGCCTCTGTCATCTCGCGTCATCCTCATGGAGCCACGGGAAGGTAATGAGAGGAACTAGGACTGCAGTATGAAGACCCTGGGCATACCCAAAGTTCTTACTTGCGTCAGCCAATTGGAAGGCAGCTGGGAGGGCCAGGAGAAGGCAACAAAGTGGCAGGGGGTGGAGGTGGGGTTACCAAGGGAACAAGGTCCTTGCTGTAGCTTCCTCTATTCTGGCAGGAGAGGCTTGCTCCTGTGCCCTCTGGTGCCTAGGTGAGCCACGATATTGGTAGTCCAAGGTGAGCACATTCCTGATGCCAAGTCATATTTTAAAATAAAATCCAAGCTTTGCATCCCTTTTGAGAAAGACTTGGATGATCTCCCCACCTGCTCGGGTTTCATCTGGGGAAGAGCAGAGAGCCACAATGGCAGGCTGCAGCCACACCTGCTGCAGCGAGCAGACACACATGGCCAGGTCTCAGGCCCTAGAGTCCAGCCGGGATGTAGATGGAACTGCTCTCTCTCTGTCGCTCAGGGAAATGCCCTCTGGGCTCCTACCCTTCATAACTCCTCCTGAGTCCTCCATAATGAACCCTAGAGGATGGGGCGCCTTCACTACACATTCACCAGAGTGTCCTCTGCAAACTCGACCACTGTGGCCACATCTTATTTCTGTTAGGATCTTAAGAGCAAGGACTGTTCTTTTTCCTGTGTTTATCTCTGAAATTGTCTCCAAATTTATCTCTGCTCAGGACAGGGCTAGTACATGATAGATGCTTCAGGAAATACTTGCTGAGCTAAAATGAAGGATTTGGAGTTTAGAGGACTCCTGTGGGCTTGCTGCTTCACACTAACCCCTTGGGAAGGGCAAACTTAAGTAACAGTTTCCCCTGCTTGGCTAAACCCAGGGAACAAAGATTCTGGGGTCAAGCAAGGATTCTCTGTGCAGCACTGGGGCCAGGAGCTTCCCACTAGGCACAACAAGTCTCGGGAGGTGTAGAGACCTACCTCTTGGCCAGCAGTTTGTTCATTTCCTCCATGAGGCCTCCTCCGCCACCCCCACTGCTTGCCCGGTTGGCATCGGACTTTGAGGTCCCACTGGGACTGGAGCCTCCAGATGCATCTTCTGGCTGAGAAAAAAGGAGGCCACGTTTTAGATTCTGCTGCTGATGGCAGAACAGGGAGCAGCAACTATGTGAGGGGATGCAGGGGACTGTGTGCGTGTGAATCCTATGGCAGCAGCACTGCAAGGGGCCTCAGGGACCATCTAGTCCATTATTCCCCAACCCCACGGGGGAGAAAACCAGAATCAACAGAGGGACAAGGACCAGCCCAGGTCACACAGGTCGCAGACATGCCCCAGGCCTGCAGCTCATGGTCAGTATCTTTGCCAAGACCAGCCATGACACATGGCGGGAGGGAGGGAGGGAGGGGAGAAGAGACTGTTCTGTGGGAAGGAACACAATGTAGGCCAAAGGTCTGTATCACAGCTATTCTTACAAGCACAGTTCCAGAACATATGAGCAAGGGTTAGGG
The DNA here is from genome assembly GCF_001698545.2 of Rhinopithecus bieti. Lineage (NCBI taxonomy): Eukaryota > Metazoa > Chordata > Mammalia > Primates > Cercopithecidae > Rhinopithecus > Rhinopithecus bieti. Next base: position 5,100,269 of record NW_016810565.1, read on the forward strand.
AAGAAACAGCCAGGTGGACCTAGTTGCCAGGATACAGCTTTGTACAGTGGAAAGGGCAATGGACTTAGATTCAGGAGACCCAGGCTTGAGTCCAAAATCTGCTATTTATAAACGGTGTGACTTGAGCAAATTATTCAAGCTCTTTGTGCTTCCACTTCCTCATCTCTAAAGCGGGACATATTTCTTGCCCCACGCATGAAGGCCAATGTGAGGCTCAATGGCTAACTAAAGCACCTCATAATTTCAAATTGCTGTCCCATGCGATTTATTTGAGAAAAAGGGGCCAAGGGCCAGCTAGCTTGGGCAGGGAAGCAGTTTGCTCAGCGCCTCACAGACGGGGGAAGGAACACAATCGCTTTGCAGATGGCATAAGCGTCCCTCGGTCCCATTCCCGCCCCACGCACAGGAGGTCTTACCCGTTGGACTCTTCTCAGCTTGGCCCCAGCTATGGCAGCGGCCAGTCCTGACATGGAGCTCTCGTCGTGGCTGGACCCCTGGGCTCCTCCAGCTGGCAGTGGGGGTGGGGGAGGTGGGGTAGCCCCTGTGGGTGGAGGTGGGACTGGGGGTGGGGTGGCGGTGGAGGCCCACTACATGAGATGGGGGCGCTGGCTGCAGATGAGGGATGCCCTGGTGGGAGGATGGGTCCTGAAACGCAACAGTGAGGCTCAGCCAGCTCCAGCACTCAGCCGGGGGCTAAGCCTGCTGCTCTCAGCTCAGGTTCCCCAGAGGAAGGACAGAGGGCAGGCTGCTCCTCAGAGGGATGAGGAACAGCTCCAGGCCTGCTTCATCCAGGAAGCCCCCATGGGATGAACTTGGCTCTGGCACAATTATTCCCTATTCTGGTGTCCTCAGTACTCCGGGGCCTGGCTGGACCCACAGTGTCCTCTATTTGCTTAACATTCCTTGAGCCCAGGCAATTTCCTCTTGCTCCAATCATGTTTTTCCAGGGGGAGAGGAAGCTGTCTGGTTACAGTTTGTGCCTCTTCTCTTCTCTGCTCCTTCTAAGAACCTAGCATCCCCTAGGCAGAAGCTAGTCACCAAGATCCAACTGTGACTGACACTTGGTCTTTGGAGGCTGTGGCAGGTACTGTGGGTCCCAGGGCCAACTGGGGGCGTGGGTCAGGGCGCAATGCTGAGTGCTGGGCTCCAGCATCATCCATCCATCCTCTGCCAGTGCTGCCTGAGCCTGTTTTGTGCCAGGCAATGTGCTAGGTGCTGGGTATGGTGCTGGGGAAAACCAGCCACAAGCTCTCTGCTCAGGGTGCTCACAGCCTGTGAGGAACAGTCAACAAATTGCACCGGTGAATGCAGATGGAGGACTGTGGCAAGCTGACAAGTGTTACCAAGGGCAGGCACACAGCGCCATGCTGGCATACAAAGAGGCGCTCCAGCCTGGCCAGAAGTTCACGGAAGACTTCCTCACAGAAGTAACTGTGTGCCGGGCGTGGTGGCTCAAGCCTGTAATCCCAGCACTTTGGGAGGCCGAGACGGGTGGATCACGAGGTCAGGAGATCGAGACCATCCTGGCTAACACGATGAAACCCAGTCTCTACTAAAAAAATATGAAAAACTAGCCGGGCGAGGTGGCGGGCGCCTGTAGTCCCAGCTACTCGGGAGGCTGAGGCAGGAGAACAGCGTAAACCCGGGAGGCGGAGCCTGCAGTAAGCTGAGATCCGTCCACTGCACTCCACCCTGGGCGACAGAGCGAGACTCCGTGTCAAAAAAAAAAAAAAAAAAAAA
>NW_016810565.1:5104046-5146408 GCF_001698545.2 Rhinopithecus bieti
GTGTGTGTGTGTGTGTGTGTTTATGTGTGTGTCTGTATGCGGTCCCATCTTGGGGCAGGTGTGTGTGTGTGTGTGTGTTTATGTGTGTGTCTGTATGCGGTCCCATCTTGGGGCAGGTGTGTGTGTGTGTGTGTGTTTATGTGTGTGTCTGTATGCGGTCCCATCTTGGGGCAGGTGTGTGTGTGTGTGTGTATGTGTGTGTCTGTATGCGGTCCTGTCTTGGGGCAGGTGTGTGTGTGTGTGTGTGTGTGTGTTTATGTGTGTGTCTGTATGCGGTCCCATCTTGGGGCAGGTGTGTGTGTGTGTGTGTGTGTGTGTGTGTGTTTATGTGTGTGTCTGTATGCGGTCCCGTCTTGAGGCAGGTGTTTATGTGTGTGTCTTTGTGTGTGATCCCATCTTGGGGCAGGTGTGTGTGTGTGTGTTTCCACCTTGGGCAGGTGTGCGTCTGTGTGTGTGTGTGGTCCCGCCTTGGGGCAGGTATGTGTGTGTGGTCCTGCCTTGGGGCAGATGTGTGCTTGTCTGTGTGTGGTCTCGTCTTGGGGCAGGTGTGTGTGTGTGTGTCTGTGTTTGGTCCTGCCTTGGGGCAAGTGTATGTGTTTGTGGGTATGTCCCCTGCTGTTCACACCTCGACCGCCAGGCGGTGCTCCCATTCCCGGCCGGCCAGTGACCCCACACAGCTTGGTTTGGGCCCTGGGGTACAGAATTCAGCACTGCGGGTGTTGAAGCAGTTTCAAGAGAAATGAAGGACCCATTTAGCGGCCATCCACTTCTGTACGCTTACACCTGGCATCTGGTGGCTCACTCCTTCACGCCTTTTTGTGGGTAGGGCCGGCCTTGGGTCCTGGCAGGGAGCTGCAGCTGGAGTGAGACTTGACTGCCAGTCTGGGTTCTGCCTGACTCCCTGGTTACTCTGGGCAAGTCACTTCCATTCTCTGGGCTTCAGCCAGCTCATGGGGACAACAGTAAGAAAAGCCCTGAGGGTGAGTGGATGAGACAGGCAGAGCAAAGCCAACACTATCTTCAAATCGGGAAACTGAGGCTTGGAGCAGGAACTTGCCCAAGGTTGCAAGGCATTCATTTCTCAGTCTAAGGAAAAGGCCAGAGGAGAGGAGGTCTTGGGATAAGTCCCATGCCATTTGGTGAGAGGGGTAGGTGGGGGCACACACCGGCTTTCCTGACTCCTAGTCCAGGACCGGACTTGAGTGTAGCCACAGAGAGTTGCAGCTTGACTCCCTATCTGACAAAGCTGAGAGAGGAAGGCCCGGGCCGGGCCCTACCTCCCTTGACACAGAAGAGACAGAGGACCCATCACTGAGAGGGCAGACATAGGTTCAAGTCCTGACTCTGCCATTTCAGGGCAATGTGACCTCGGGAGGCTGCTCCATGGGGACCCACCATGACTGTAATTTCAGGACAACAGCCTTGGCCCTTCCTCTTCCCCTCATGCTAACACTTTAGAAGCTCCATGGGGTGAGCGGGTTCATTCCTACGGTCCCTAGCCCCATCCATGGGAGCGACTGCCCCCCAGGCTGAATCCCTCATGCCTGGACTGTCTCCTGCTACATTGGGGAAGAGGAAGTGAGGCGACAATGGAGAGCACTTGGGCTCTGCTGGGTCACCCTGAGAGCCGTCCCGCTGGAGGTCAGTAGCACTCTCTGTAGAATGCCAGACTCCCACAGTCATTCCTGGTCTTGGTGTCCAGGACTAGCGGCTGTGCAGTGGCCCCCTCTTTCTTCCTGGTCTGGCCTGCACCCTGCACCCTCCTGCAGTGTATGCCTCTAGGAGTCCTGGCCCTGGCTGCTGGTGCATCCTCACCCGCTGAAGGCACCCCTGGCCACCCAGCCTGATAGGGAGATGATCAGCCTGGCCCCTGTGGGTACTGGGTTACCTTCTCTGGATGTCCATCTCATCAGGAGAGGGGCCATTCTGCACCTGACGCTGGCTGGAGGGGCCTGTGGGCAGAGAAGCACAGAAACAGAGTGGTTAGAGAAAGAAAGACCCCAACAAACCCACCTGGAGCGCTCTCCATCTGTGCCTACCTCCTGGCTGCAGAAGGGACATCCTTAAGAATCTTTTTAAATGTTGGCCTCACTCACACCTGTGCACCACTCACCCCACCTCACTCTCTCAATCACCCTCTCTCTCTCTCTCTCACTCATGGCTCTTCATTCTGAACCAATAAATGAGACCCACTTGGGTCTCATTCTTTCACATGGTTAAAAATTACCCCTTTCAGTTACTGACCCTGCTCACCTTCTCTCTCAAACTATCTTCTTATTGCTTCAACCTTCTTGCTGGCCACCATCCCCTCAGCCCTTTAACACTGAGTCTGGCCTCTTTACATCCTACCAGGTTGTTCTAATTAAAATCACCAGAGAACTGGGGATTGCCAAACCTAACAAATCCACTTGATTCCACTTCCTTTTTTTTTTTTTTTTTTTGAGACGGAGTCTCACTGATGCCCAGACTGGAGTGCAGTGGCGCTATCTCGGCTCACTGCAAGCTCCGCCTCCCGGGTTGACACCATTCTCCTGCCTCAGCCTCCCGAGAATCTGGGACTACAGGCGCCCGCCACCACGCCCGGCTAATTTTTTTTTTTTGTATTTTTAGTAGAGACGGGGTTTCACTGTGTTAGTTAGGATGGTCTCGATCTCCTGACCTTGTGATCCACCCGCCTCAGCCTCCCAAAGTGCTGGGATTACAGGCGTGGGCCACCGTGCCCGGCTGATTCCACTTTCTGAGCAAAGGACAGACACTGACCGCTGGCAGATGTTGCGGTCAGAGTTAAAACCTGGGTGTGTCTGAGCTGAGGCCCATGCTTGTAGCCCTGGGGTGACCCCTGCTGTCTGCAAAGGGTGTCTGGAGCTGCAGGTGGGAAGGAGCCAGGCCCTGCCCTTGCTCCCCTTGTTCTGGACTGGTGCGGAACTTTCTGGCCACACCCCTGCCCTGGACCCTGAAGGAAGGACCTCCTGCTGTGCAGACCTCCTGTTCAGAGGAGTCTGTGCAGGGCTTCCTGTGCTGTGCCACAGCTAAGCTTCTGCCCCACCTAAGAAAAAGCTGACTGTTCCTTCTCTGCCAGCTCAGGTGTCACTAGGGAGTTACAGAGTCACAGTGACCGGGGGAGGGACTCTGGGCAGGCTGCTCTCATACTTCCCTGACTAGATGGGGAAGTGGCTTTGTTTCTGCCCCAGGATGTCCCCACATCGATGATGTGGGGACACCCCTGCTCCCTCCTACTTCATAGAGGACCAAGGTCTTACTGGTTCTTCCCTCCTTGTTCTCAAGAAACAGAAGGAATGAATACGTGAATATTACGAGAGCAATGTCCAGGCACTTTTCTTAATTTAATGTTAAATCTAACTCTAATTCTCACAGCCCTGTAAGAAGGCTCCCATAAGGACTTGTAACAGCTGGGAAGCCAGGCCCAGAAAGGCTAAATGGCTTGCCCAAGGTCTTATATACAGCAAGTGGCAGATGCAAACCACGTGCAAATGCCACTTTCTTTCTTAAACTCAATCAGACAGTGGTGTCAGATTGAGACCAGCTTGAAGAACGAAGAATGAAGGTGGCAGACTCATATGCTGCCAAAAGAGCTGCAAGCTGCCCTCGGACGGTGTGCAAGGTGCTGTGGACACGTGTCCCCGCCACCCCCCGACTGCCACTCATCCTGGCTGAGGCGGGAGAAATTCCTGGCATTTCCGCTCCATGTCCGGGACTTGTGCCTGAGCTGCTCTGCTGTGAGTTTGGCACAGGCCTTGGGCTCTGCCTTGGACAACTGGACATCCGCCTTGTTCTAAGACTGGGTCTCGAGGGCTGAGTTCACTCTTGGATCTGGATTTTGTCCTTCTGGGGGCTGAGTCCCTGTCTCAGTGACCCTGTCTAGCATTTGGTCTGAGGGTTGGCCCTGCCCTAGGATGGAGGCCTTTCCACGCTTGGGCTCCACCAGCTGCCGCAAGATCCTTCTGTGTCTGTGGCCTGGCCTTGGCCAGGTCACCGTAACTGTCTTCCACCCTTGTCAGGACCCCAGATGGCAGCCAGCTGCCCGCACAGAGGCCTGTGTGGTTTTGTGCTTTGGATTCCCCATTTTGCCTACTGGGCTGGTGTCCTCCCAGCACCCTCCCAACCTGTTTCTTCAGAGGGTGGGGAAGTCCAACAGGAGCCCTGGCCCTTTGAGGGGGCTCTGGCCCCTGCATCTAAGACCTAATTAAAAATTGGCTGGAGTTTTAGACACGACAGAGCAGGAAAGGATAACACTTGATTGCATTGATTGCATAAAGCTTGCCATTCTTCTTAAACTAAGAAAGTGTTCAATTGTTTCGAGCCATCATGGCCCCGAACATCATGAAGTACAGTCCCTTTGTTTTAGGGGTAGGAGCTAAGGCACAGGGGTCTGTCCCATGTCACCCAGGGTAACTGTGACAGACCTGAGGTTCCCATCGTCTCCTTACTCCTGGCCTCCTCCGCCCCCAGCACAGCTTCCCTGTGGCAGTCAGCAGGAGGGACAGGGATGAAGGTCATTGCTGCAGATTGCTGGTGGCCCTTGGGAAGCTCCAAGCAGCAGCCCCTCAGCAAGTGATTCTTCAGTGGGAGGAGTAGCTAAGGAAGGCTCCTAGCTGCTGGTAATCAGACTGGCTCGTGTCTAGTGGTGAGGCACTACACGACTTCCCTGGGTGATGCACACCGAAGCCGAGGCGGAGGATGTGGCACCTGTCCCATGCTGCAGACGAGTACCTTAGAGCCACTTCTAGCTGAGCTGAGCTTGGATCCCACAGGAGCCAGGGTGATGGGGATGGTGGGGGTCCCAGCTCTTCCCTCTCTGCCTCCCACAGCTTGTTAGGTAATGGAGTCTCACTGGTGCTGTGTGGGCTGCCCCACAGAATGCCCCGCTTCTCTGCCGCCACCTGGCAGCCTTGGCGTCTCTCTCTCTCGGACCCTCACCTCCACTCTCATTCTGACAGTGCGGCCTAAATGATGTCTGGAAAACACAGACATGACCTGCACTAGGTTGGGCCCAGGCTCCACTGAGTAAGATTCAAGGCTTTCAGGCTAGGCCCCAGCCCACCTTGTGGCTGCGCCTCCCCGACAGCCCTCCATAGCTGACCTGCACCTGCACACTGGGCCTGGCTGCACTATGCTTCCCGTCTCTGTTTTGTGCGCTACTCAACCCATGTGGGTCACCTTTTTCTGCCGTCTCCACCAAGCAAGGCTTCCAGGCCCAGCTTGGTGGTCACCTCTTCCATGAAGTCCTCCGCAGGTCCTCATGCTCCTTCTCACCAACCGGTGCCTATGCGCCTCTCTTAAAAACTCACAGCTTTCTTACCCACATTCTAGTAATTTGGGAGCTGCCTTCTCTTCCGTATTAGACCCTGGGCTTCTCACGGGCAGAGAGCACGTCTCACTCCGCACTCCACCCTCACAGCCTGGCTCGCATCAGACACTCGGTATATTCTACTGAACTGAGTCGGGAAAGGGAGACGGGGCTCAAGCTCACTTACCCTGGGGGAAAGGTTCAGGTGAAGAAGTCATGGTGAACTGACCTGAGTGAAAACAAAAACCTAGGAAGTAAGCCACAGAGATACAGGGCTTAGAAGGGGTCCCCCAAGTTCATGCTTGTCCAGAGAGGAGGCAGCAGTGTAATGATGCCCTGCCAGCACCAGGTACCCTCTGCTGACCAGAGGCATTAGGGACAAATTAAAGCCACGGGGCTGCTGACCCAGCCTTTGTCGCAGGGCTGTGAGTTTCAGACGCCTTTCTGCTACAGGACCTGTGGCTCTGCACACAGTGGCAGAACGCAGAGTCACCTTCTGTGGCCATGAGGTGCGCTCCTTTGTACAGTAAATGTACAGCAATGACGGTCTGCGGATCACATCTTAATTGTCTTGTTCCCATGAGGTACAAACCTGGGCAGGCAGTGGGCACGAGAGGACCTGGCCTGCGTTCTGCCTCACACCTGCCTAGCCATGCACCCCCAGGCAAGCTACTGTGCCCTCATCTATGAAATGGGAGTCCTAATACACTAATGCTAATAGCGGTACCTCACCAAGCTGCTGTGAGGAATAAACAAACTCTAGGAGTAAAAAGCATATGGTAAGCCATAAAGTGCTGGAAATGTTTGTTTGCATTACTGTTGAAAGCACACCGTTGATCTTTCTGCTGAGTCGGACAGGAATCTGCCTGTGTGCTGGCTTAAGTGGCCCTCTGCCTCCGCGGCCTTGCTGGTGCGGTCCCCTCGGCGGAGCACCTTCTTCTCTACAGGCTGCACGCACTCATTGCCCAGCTGGTCCCACCATGGCCCCCTGAAGTACACAGGATGAGTGGTGGTGGTTCTCAGGGGTGAGGGGAGTTGCCCAAAGTCACAGGGTTTGTGACGCTGGCCCCAGTGTCCCAAGCTTGTAGAGTCTAAGAGCCGATCTTGCCGAGGCAGGGGCCTGGCCCATTGACTTGGGACTCCAACTAAGAAAACTCTCATCCTCTTCTCACTCATCTCAGATAAATTTTGTTAAGTCAAAATAAAGAGGATGAGATAGGAAACAAGCATGAGAAAAAATTCAAAATTAAAAGGGAAAATAAAAGGACCCATCACGCTACAGACAAATGAAAATCAGAAAGGGAAATTTTAGGTCCAACATCAAACAAGAGCAGGGTGGCTGGGCATTCCTGGTGTCATGTGGGTCCAGCCCTTGGTGGCAGGGTCACACCTGGTAGCAGGCCAGGCCATAGGTTCCCTGGCTGACCTCTTCTCTGAACACAAAGAGCTGCAGGAGGACAGAGGCTGAGACCCAGCCAAGGCTCAAGTCCAGGCTGGCCTGCTCCAGGGCCCGCTGGACCACGATGATTCTCAGGAAGGAGCTGACTTCCTGCTGTCCTGGAGGCCCACTTTCCAGCTTCAAGTCTAACTTCCATCAAACACCCACTCCTCCCAAACACAGCAGTGACTCAGAGGAGCCCTTTCACTCTTAGGAGCCATGAGGTGGGGAGAAACACACAAGAGGGGAGGGAAGGCTGGGCCAGACTCAGTCATGAGCCCTCCTGAAAGGGAGGGGGTGGTGAGTTGGGGTGAGGGGGCCAGTCACAGGGGACAGGAGCTGATAGACTCAGGGCAGTCTATATCACTGACAGGGAGTGGGGCCAGGAGGTCTGAGTCCCTTCTCACTGGGGAGAGTGAGCACTGGAAGAGGCCGGCTCCCGTCTGGTGGCATCTCTACTGGGACACACTGCAGGCGTTTGGCAGGTCACTCTCCTTTGTTGCTATTCTGCAAGCAGGGACATGAAGAATTGCCATGTGCCCTTCACAGGCTGCTCCAAGGAGGAGATGAGCTTATACCTGGTCTTTGTATTATACCTTTTTAAAAGGCTTTTATAGCATCTGTCACTAACATAAGGATTTGACAAAAGATTCCAAAGAAAGGTACTGCCATCTTCAAGAAAGCTGTCCTGGTGTAGTGGAAAGGGGTAGGGAGGGCACAGAAGAGAGGAAAAATCTGGGCACGGCCAGGCACGGTGGCTCACGCCTATAATCCCAGCACTTTGGGAGGCCGAGGAGGGCAGATCATGAGGTCAGGAGATCGAGACCATCCTGGTTAACATGGTGAAACCCCATCTCTACTAAAAATAAAAAAAATTAGCCGGGTGTGGTGGCAGGCACCTGTAGTCCCAGTTGCTCGGGAGGCTGAGGCAGGAGAATGGTGTGAACCCAGGAGGCGGAGCTTGCAGTGAGCCAAGATTGCACCACTGCACTCCAGCCTGAGCGACAGAGCGAGACTCCATCTCAAAAAAAAAAAAAAAAAAATCTGGGCGCACATTATGGGATTCACAGAGAACGAGCCAGATGCAGGTGACACTCCTCCCCTCCCACTTCCTCATAGCCTGGCTGAGGTGCTGAGACTCAGGCGGGTCACAGGACAGAACCAGGTCAGGCGTGGCCCAAGTGTAGGAGAGCACCTGCTCATGGGACTCTGAATGTGAGTCCCTGAGTTCACCAGGATCCATGACACATGCTTGCACATACCAGGAAGGGCAGGAGGAAGAGCATGGCCAACAGAACAGCCTGACTAACTCCACGGACATAACTGTTTTGCTCACCTCTGTATTCCCAGTACTTACCATAGTTTTTGACCTATAGTCAATGCAATACATATTTGTTAAGTATGTGGATGACTGGCCCTGGGCAAACTGTCTGAGCATCGTCAGCCACTGGGCGAGACTAGAGTGAGTGACACAGTCTTAGAGAAAATAGCCGAAGTCTAATGGTTCATAAGCTCCCAGAGCGGGAAATAGTGGCTGAGCCGAGGACTGGGTCTCACGAGCTATCAGTGAGTGAGATATCACAGGCCACCAATGGCAGTGCCACTTAGAAAATACAATGAGTTGGCCAGGCGCGGTGGCTCAAGCCTGTAATCCCAGCACTTTGGGAGGCCGAGACGGGCGGATCACGAGGTCAGGAGATCCAGACCATCCTGGCTAACACGGTGAAACCCCGTCTCTACTAAAAATACGAAAAAAAAAAAAAAAAACTAGCCGGGCGAGGTGGCGGGCGCCTGTAGTCCCAGCTACTCGGGAGGCTGAGACAGGAGAATGGCGTGAACCCGGGAGGCGGAGCTTGCAGTGAGCTGAGATCCGGCCACTGCACTCCAGCCTGGGTGACAGAGTGAGACTCCGTCTCAAAAAAAAAAAAAAAAAAAAAGAAAATACTATGAGTTGGGGTAAGGAAAGAGCTCAAGTTTATTCAGTGTCTATTACACTGTGTACTAGATCCTGTGCCAGAGACTCAGATGCCACCTTGTTTAGCCTCCCTGGTCCTAGGAATCCTGCTGTGAGCTCCACTTTACCCATAAGAAAGCTGGAGAGCTGGAGAACTGAAGTAGCATCTTTGTGGCCTCTGAACAGTCAACAGTTAAGCCAGGCTCCAACCCTAAAACAGAGGACTCTAAAGCCCTCCACAGAGTCACCAAGACTGCAGGGGGATAGGACACACGGAGGAAGAAGGGTCAAGCAGGGCACAGTGGCAGGGAGAGCAAGAAGGGGAGTCCAGCCCTGGCATGAGTGTGAGAAGCTGCAGCTCAGAGCCCCCTGGTGGAGCCCCTTCTTGGGCAGGAGTGTGGCACATTGCAGCCTCTCAGCACCCAATGGCCTTGCTGCCTCAATGCCCATCCATGTGGCACCAGGAGAGGTATCCCAGGAGCTGGACAGGTTCGCAGGGCTGTACAGAGAGCCTTGGGAGCCACCCGGTCTGACATCGAGTGCGAGGCCCTAGCCAGGGTGGGTGGTTCTCACTGGCAAAGTCTTCTTCCCAAAGGGTGAAATCTGTTTTCCCAGGACTGCCCCCAGTGGTCTGTCAGGACCACAAAGGCCGTCTCTCTGTGCTGGCCTGGCGGCCCTGGTGCACTCCCCTCCAGGCCTCTCTTGGTCCCCGTCCTGTCTTCCAGTCCCTTCCCGCCTTGGCTGTGCTCTTCTGGACAGTTCTGGTTTGTACTAATTCCCTTCACAGTGAACTTTGCTGGAGTTCTGCCAGTAAGTTAGGTGTGTGGGAGTCCCTCTCCTCTCTGGACTTCTGTTTTCTATAAAGTGAGAAGGGTGGAACCAAGGATCATCAGCTCCAAATTTCTACAACTCTAAAGGACAAAGGAGGAAATATACTAACATGTTAACAGTGGCTATCTCGGGATTGTGGGCTTATATTCCTCTTTTTGGATTTCCATATCATGCACTACCTCTAAACAAATAAATGTCTAAGAGTCCCTACAGAGGAGAATCCCTGCTCTGCGATCCATCCCCCACAAGGTGTGGCGGGTGCGGGGTAGGCAGGGAATGGCGTGGCTCCTGTCTGAGGTAATGCATTAATTTATACAGCCAAAGGCAGGCAGACGAGGTGAGGCACTACTGACCCCTCCTCCTGACGAAGGCCTTCCTCTTGCCCACCCCTGAACATTTATGAGGCTCTGGGACACCAGCCCCCAGCTCCTCTTGGATGGAAGGGATGGGCTCAGTTTCCAGTTAGTCTCTATGGGAAAGGCATCCCCTGGGGCTCCTGAAAAGATAGAACCTGAGATGCTAGGAGTGCCAGAGACAAAGGATCCAGCACTTGCTCAGTGATGCTTGATGGAATTTCTGGCCAACAAACGACAGCCACCTGGTCTGAGCTGGGCAGAGTCCCAAGTCCTTCTAAGGCCTTCCTGCTCTGCCATCTTTCTGGCTGGCTCCTTTCCCTCTTTCCAGAGGGTCCCCTCATTTTACAGTGAGATTGGGCCATCCCCGGCACACGTCTCCCTCTTGTTACAAGGCCCTGCTTTCCTCACAGGTGCCATTCCTATCACCAAGCGAACAAGTGTCCAAGCAAGGATGGAGTCTGTGAACTGGGCTAAGCTTGGTCTGGCCACTATCTTTACCGTCACCTGGCCAAGGCCATACAGGAGTTGGTGGCAGAGCTGGGACCAGAGCCCATAACAAATGTCTCCTGGCCCAGGGCTCTGTCCACCCCAGTGCACTGATGCTCTGCCCTGGTTAATAAACAAACAGCTCTGCATTTGTCTTTGGGAAACAAAGGCAGCTAGTGTTTAACCCTATCCTCAAGCTCAGCTCAGGAGGAGACAAATACCCGACTGTCACCCTCCCTATTCTAGTCACCCTCCCTATTCTAACATGAGCTTTAGACAGCTTAGTTGCTTGCTTAAAGGAACCCGGAGTGAATTTTCCAGTCTTTCCGGCTGAGTCCTTACCACATGAATTTAGGCTCAAACAGGCTGATGTGTCTTACTCAGATTACCACAGCCAATGACCCATGAAATCCTGCAACAGATCCTCCTACCTAAGCCCCGGCCCTGGGCTTAGCAGAGACAGCTCATGGTGACCAACAGGTAAAGCTGTGTCTAGGAGCTCAGGGTCTGAAAGACCTGTCAAGCTGGAAGGTCATCACTTACAGATGTGGGGATGGCACTTCAGAAAGTGGGGGACTGACCAGGGCCACAGTGGGAAGCACCACCAGCCCTTGCAGTCATGCACCAAAAAGGAGACACCGGAGAGGAAAAGCGTTTGAATTCTGACAAAGGACAACAGGGGGCCTGGTGCTGCCCATGTACCGGTGAGCAGCACCCCTTGTGTAGAGGGGTCCCGAGTCCCAGGGAAAGGGCAGGGGCTTGCCCAAGCTCACATTCACACTGGGGAAAGCAGGGCTAGACTCAGTCTCCAGCCTCCAGGCCAGGACACCCCACTCCCACGGCTTGGGCCCACTAGGCTGTGTTCCTTAGGGGAGTTGTTTTCCCTGTAGAATATTTTTTCTCTCTTCCTAATATGCTTATTTCGGCACATAAAACTAACCTTAAAATGAATCTCAAACAGAACAAGTTGCAATAAAAATCTGCCACATCTTAAGCTTAATGGTTTACAGAGCATCACTGCATTTTTTTTTTTTTTTTTTTTGACTAATCTGCCCAATCATCCATGGCTGGGCCTATTACCCCCATTTTATAGGTGGGGAAACTGAGGCTCAGAAAAGCTACCCAAGGTCATGCGCCTCCAGTGAACGGTGCTGCTGGAACAGAAGCTCAAGTCTCCCGGTACCCAGCTGCTGGTTCCACCCTGCCGCTTCCGCAAGGATGTCATTGCAAACCCCGTAGTTGGTCAGTGACAGATACTCGCCCCAAGATCCAGCACTCCCACTCCCACCCCCGGAGCAGGTGGGAGTGAAAGGAGAGGCCCAGGAGGAGCAGGGAGGAGAGAGAGGGGCTCCCGTCACCTACAGCTCACTCTGCAAAGCACGGTGCAGTCCCAATGGCAGAAGCAAAAGCAGTGGAAAGCCCACTCCCTGCTGACCATCATGGGCAGGGCTCCGCGGCACAGGCCAGGGGCACCTCTTACACCGGGCCACTTACCTCTTCCCTGTCGCCTGGCTGGCGCAGTGGGAAACTGATACGCCATCCAGCCACCAAGTGGGCTTCCCCCCTCAATCTTTAATGAGGCTGCTCAGCTAACCTATCAGAACCTTCCTGCCCACCTGACTCCAGCAAGCTCCCAGGGCCCTGGCCCTGGAGGACTGTCCAGACCCCTCGTGGGGCCCGGCTCACAGGCCTCGGTGACACCAGGTGTCTGCCAAGAGACACTCCCTAGGCGGCACTCCTCTTAACCCTGTGGGCAATGGGATGGAACAGAGTAGGTGTGGCATCAGAAGGGAGCAAGTGTGCAGAGAATGCCTGTGAGGCATGCCTAAATTTGGCACCACCCCAAACTTTGGTATGGGAAACCCAAGTTGGCACCCTCTCACAGAAGTAAGGCCCATTTGATTCCCCCCGGCCTTCCTTTGCTCAGCCCTCTGCTGGACTCCATGAAATGCTTCCTCTCCTGCAAACTGTCTCTTGGGAGCATCCTCTCTGGCCTGTCTAGATCCAAGCCTCATGCTCTCACTTGGAGAGTTTTCCAAGAATCTCCAACTGGTCCCTCTGCCTCCGCTTATCCCATTGAGTCTGCTTACAGAGTCAATTTCAGAAAGCACTGGTCTTCCAGGCTATTCCTTGGCCAGGAAACTACTGTGGTTCTCCACTGGTCCACATGGGAACCTTGGGATTGGGTTCATTCTTACTTTGGGATTGGAGGCCTCTCAGGCTCCAACTTGCCTGTCCTAGTGCCCTGACTGCTGCTCCCAGCCAATCCCACCAAACCTCTCTCCTCCCTGAATGTCCCAACTCCCTTAGCACCTTCTCTCAGGAATACCCATCATTCCCTCTTTGCTTCCCTGGAATCCAGTTCAAATAGGCAAAATACACACGGATTTTAAGAGCACAACACTGGACTTCAAAGGAATCCCCCCCTCCACCCCTCACACTGGCTGCCTTGTGGGGGGCATCTGGAGCTTGGGACCTCATTCCTTCCTTGATTTCCCTCCTTCCGGCCCAAATCCTTCCCTGACACGATGAACAGACTGATTCTAGCGGGCCTTGTGACCCTGGCTGGCTACTCACTTCCTCTCACTGGGACTTAATTTCCACACCTGAGGGGCTAGAGAGGAAGCATGAGGAAGAAGATGACAGCAGCACCCACCGCTGAGTGCTCACTACCTGCTGGGCACTGTTCTGAGCACACAGACTGGAAGCCATTTAGAGTTAAATCTGAGTCCTGGCTCTCACTTGCTCTTTGACCTTCCTCGCAACTCCAGGCATGAGGTTAAGCCCTGGGATGTTATGCTGAAAGCCTGCCCTTCTAGGCCTGGTCCTGCTTGTTCCTCAGCCCTCCCTTTCTCTTCTCCCACATGCATCCAAGATGGCAGCACTAGGTTCACATGCCTCTGCGTCGTTGCCTATTTTGCTTCTTTTTGGGCTACTCTTCTAACTGGTGAATGTCTGTCCAGCCCCTTTAAGACTCAGATCAGGCATGCCTGCCCTTGGGGCTCTCCCAATAGCTCTCCCCTTCACCACAGCCGCCCCCGCAAGAAGCCCTGTGTTCTCTCCATCACAGCATAACATACACTGTATTGACGAGGCTCTCTCTCCACCCGGCTGTGAGCTCTGTGAACACAGGGACCATGTCTTATTCATCTTTGTGTTCTGGTGCATGGCCCAGAATAGATGCTCAGTAATTCACAGATGGGGTCATAGCTGTGGATACAAATGCTCCCCTGGAACTTACAATCTAGAGAGGAGAGACAGGCAACAAATAAAGATACAACATGTAGGAAGAAAAACACAGCAGAGAATGAGAATTAAAGGAATGTGTGTGGGTCGTTCTTAAGACAAACTGTGATTAGGTGGTATAAGCAGAGGCCTGGATGAAGTGAAGGAAGGAGCCCTGAGGTTTTGGGGAGAAAACATTCTGGGCACAAGGGGCCTTGGGTGTAGAGGCCCTGAGTTAGGATCATGCTTGGCACATCTGGGGCATGGTGTAACTGGAATGAAGGAGAGGTAGAGAGTAGGAGAGGAAGTGAGTTCAGAAAGATAGCATGCCGGGCTACGCAGGCCTTGGTAAGGATGTGGACTATATTCTGAGTTAAGCTAAAATCCTAGAGAGTTCTGGGCAAGGGCTGATGACCCGACTGAGAGGTGAAACGCAGTCTGCTTGCTGTGCAGGGAATGGACCAAAGTGGGCTAAGCACAGGAGCAGGCCAGTCAGGCAGTGGCTGCCATGAACCCCCGCTGTGTGGACACCCTGGATGAGCGATGGCAGGCAGCCGACAGGCAGGGGGGCAGGGCCTCAAACACTCACAGCCTGTCCACTCTCAAACTGGAAACTGTATCTCAAGTTCAGCACTTGGCTTTCTGAGTCTCCAGGTTATCTACCAAAATATTTGAGCTGGCTCTTATCCTGTATGAGCTGAAGCTGGCAGGCTACTTGTAAAACTCATTCCTTAGGAAAGAAATGATACATGCTATGTGAGGAAAAAAGAAAACAGCTATGAATGAATTCTTCCCTCACTTTCGAAGATGTGGGTATGTGGCTAGAAAGATGGGTCAGGTTAAATGTTTATAACAATCAACCTCTGACCAAGCTGGGTTATGGTTTAGAAAGCTGGAGGGCTGCCAGCTGAGCAGCGTCTTTTGAGAGGCAGTCTGCTCCACTGGGCAGAGACCTGGACTGGAAATCAGGACATCTGGGCTCTGGGCCTTGAGTTCTGCATTTACCAGAGTGGCCTGGGGCAACTTTCTTAGCACTGTGAGCCTTTGTTTCTTCCTTCTTAAAATGGAGAAAGTAATTCCTGCTGTCTCCCTGCAATCTCAGGGGGATGTTGTGAAGGCCCAGGGAGCCGAGATCCAGGCACAAGAGCATCCAGGAAGAGGTTTGTTCCTTTCCGTAAGGACTATATGGCTTAGCTCCGGGGGGTGGCACACCAGAATGAAATGACTCTGGCTACAACTGAAGGGTGAGATCCCAGTGTCTAGGGCCTGGGCACTCCAGGAACAACCTGCATTCATGATGCCATATGCTTACAAATCACAGTCCTATCTATTTTATCATTTGAGCCTCATGACAACCCTGTGAGGTGGCTGTTACACCCATTTTAAAGATGAGGAAACTGGCCGGGCATGGTGGTTCACACCTGTAATCCTAGCACTTTGGGAGGCCAAGGTGGGTGGATCACCAGAGGTCAGGAGTTCGAGACCAGCCTGGCCAACATGGTGAAACTCTGTCTCTATTAAAAATACAAAAATTAGCCAGGCGTGGTGGTGCATACCTGTAGTCCCAGCTACCCGGGAGGCTGAGGCAGGAGAATCACTTGAACCCAGGAGGCAGAGGTTACAGTGAGCTGAGTTTGCGCCACTGCACTCCAGCCTGGGCGACAGAGCAAGACTCTCTTAAAAAAAAAAACAAAAGATGAGGACACTAAGGCTTAGAATGGTGAAATGGCCTGCTCAAGGTTTCACAGCTGCTCCATGTGACAGGGTGGAACGGGCGCCTGGAGCTAGCTAGGGCATGGTACTACTCTGTCACCTGCCCCCAGAATCTGTGCCACTTCTGTCAACCTCTGTGCTGACCACGGCAGGCACACCTCAGCTGGCTGCTTTCTGAGCCCCACCAGGAGGCATCAGGAAGGTGCTCGTGAGGCAAGGCTGGGGAATGAACCACCACCTATCTCGAACCCTGACTGGGCACATGGCGCCTGGGCTGTATCTACGGAAGACTAAAACTCCAAAGGAATCTCACCAATAGTGTTAGGGAGATAATCCTGGGACTGGTGGAAGGAGGAGACCTCTCTTCTCTGGGATGTAAACTGCAATAAGCCAGCAGCTCTTTTGAGGATAATGGCAGCAGCAGGATGCGGGCGGGATGCTCTGAAATTAGGGGCCCCGTGAGGCCTGCGCAGTACCGCCAATGCACAGAGGGAGATCCCCAGGGTACGGCAGAGCCTCTTCTCAGACCTTAATTTGAACTTCCAAACCACTGAGATCTGCTGGTGCCATGGTCCTCCTCCTCATCAGATCCCCTCAGCCACCCCCAGCCCTGCAGGGCCCAGGTTCAAGCCCCGCTTCCCTCAGAAAGCGTTCCCTGGCCATCAGGATCCAAGCAGCCTGGCTTCCCTCTGTGTCCCAATGTGATGGCTGCTGGTACCACCACAGGAGTTGATATTGTTAGTCACTTTTTTTTTTTCCTGAGACAGGGTCTTGCTCTGTTGCCCAGGTTGGAGTGCAGTGGTGTAATCACGGCTCACTGCAGCCTCAGACTCCAGGGCTCAAACAATCCTCCTACCTCAGCCTCCTGAGTAGCTGGGACCACAGGCACACACCACCAAAACTGGCTAATTTTTAATTCTTTTCTAGAGACCAGGGTCTTGCTATGTTGACCAGGCAGGTCTTGAACTCTTACACTGAAGTGACCCCGACCTCCTAAAGTGCTGGGATTACAGGCATGAGCCACTGTGCACGGCTGATATTGTTAGTTACCTTTGCAAGTAATTTTTTTAAAAAAGAGTAACTTCAAACTGTTATAGTAATTTAAAGGTGACAAAGAATGTTTACAAACATCATCTCATGGTTCCCTCACAACAACCCTGTGAGGTGGGTCTGATTCAGCCATTTCACAGATGGGGAAACTGAGTCTTAGAAAGGTGAGTCACATGCCCAAGGGCGCACTCCTGGCACAGCTGGTACTGGAACCAGATCCGAGTTCATGTCCGAAGTTCCTTCCACACTACGTACACCTCAGGGCCACAGCAGCTGAAGGCCCTTCCACAGGCTGTGGCTGGAGAAGTCGTGCTCCTCTGTTTGGGGTGGTGATAAGTAGGCCAAGGTGACGGGTGCGATTTCTGTGTGAGACAATTCCATTAACCATGTCCCTCAATCACAGATAGCACCCCTCACCTTGAGCCCAGTTTCACAGGCTGGCCAGCAAGCGGTCTTGGTTCAGGAACTCCGTCTTAGTCTGGAAAGAAGGGCGCGATGGCAGGAACTGTCAGGCTACGCAAGGCACACAATATGACGTGGGCACAAGCTGGGAGCTCGTTCAGTCACCAGATGCCTCTGATGTATCAATCTCTCTTCAGGGCTCCCGAGACACAGAGACAGACACCTGCCCTCGAGGAGCTCACAGTCTAGACAAACAAACCCAGGGTCCAAACAAATGGGACAGCAGCAGTGTACGCGGAGTGGGAAGGGGTGCCTGAGGTCTCCTGGGGCACCGGGAAGGCTTCACAACAGCAGGGCAAAGGCTGAGCAGAAGGAGACCAGGAGTATGGAGAGAACGTGCATGAGGGCAGGAGCGGGGCCCTTTAGATGCAGCCCAGGGAGGACAGACTGAAGAAAGACAAGAGAAGGTGGATGGGTTACAACCCCATTACAACACTTCAGGTGACAGTTGGAGCCAGTGAGTCAGAGGGACCCAGGGCTCAGGCCAGTGCACAGCCTTCACTGCTGGACATGGTCCCACAGGACCTCGATGCTGAGCTGGGGCCTGGGCTGAGTCAGGAGACAGGACTCCAGGCATGGCAGCCTCTGGGTCCTGGTGTGCTCCTACAGCCAGGGATGGATATACTGAGAGCTTATAAGGCAGACAGCGTGTGGGTTTTTGGGGTCCAGAGACTAAGATGTAACTTTCCAAATTTCCAACCTGACTGGATTCATGCAGTGGGAATAGCAGGACATGCCAAAGTGGCAGCTGACTGTCAGGACAGAGGCAAAAATAAAGGCCTGCGGGAGCGCAGGAGGGAGTGCAAAGTCACGGTGCGGGCGGGCGGTGGCTGGAAAAGGCTCCATCTGTGGAGCCACATTCTGACAGGACGAGTGAGATTTTAGAAGTGTGGGGAAAAGTGAGAGGGGAAGAAGGGCCAGGGGCACAGGAGAGCCTGAGTAAGAGTGTGACTGACGGTGCGACTCGGGTAGCTGTTGGCATGGAGGTGTACGAAGGCCCTGCCTCATCCAACATCTGGAGCCCTGGAGTGAGAACAGGGGTAGGTAAGTAAAGAGACACATCCAGCTTTCAGAAAGGGGCCGCCAGAGGGCAGCTGGGAGCAGGTAGGAGGCCAGGGGCTTGCCGTCCTGTTCCCCTCAGGCAGGGCCAAGCTAGGCCTGCTTTCTCTCGGGTGGCACAAGGTGTCAAACGGCCTCGGCAGCCAGGGAGATGAACAGTCCAGTACTTCCTTGTCTTTAGGGGAGAAAAAGAGGTAATTTCCAATGGAAAGAGGTTCATGAGAAGCAAAATTCAGCCCCACCTCCAAGAGCTATGAGGTTTAACAACCTTCCACTCCCCTCCAAAGAGCACATGGAGCTGGGCCTGATTCTTCCTGGGAAGGCCTGTCTGTAAGTCCCTTTCCTGGGCTCTTTCTCAACACTGTGCTGAGGTTGCAGCCATTGGGCCACTGGGCATCGATGAAGGCCGTAAGAGGTTGAAAAATTGGGAAAACATTTATTATCCAGCACCAGGAGCTTCATATTTTGAAATACACCAATGATGTTATTACACCAAACCAAGTAGGAAAAGGATGTACATTATGCTCCAAGAGCCAAAGAGAATAAGCACTTCATCTGTGTTTTAAGTCGCCTGGATTCCCACTAAGCTATGGGGTTTTTCTTTTTCTTTTCTTCAGAGTCTCACTGCATAAAATCAATGAAGAACTACTCTGGCTGCATCAGGGTGAGGGCCCTGGTATACCTTGGTGGACCCCTGGAACTCCTCAAAATAGCCAGTTTGAAATCTACTGCATTCAACCCCCAAACTGCAAATGAAACTTGCCTTTGACCACACATGCTTCTGTCCCACCCCCCACCCAATCCAGCAGCAGAGGCACATCTGACAAGATTTCATTAGTGAGAACCAAATCGGAAGAAACAGTCAAAATCTAGTCACTCAACCCTCTCCGTACCAGCACTGTTTTCCGCGCACCTCGGCCCTCTTCCTAAAGCCTGGTCCTCGGCCTACAAAAAGTGATCTTTCATGAGGGAATGCTAGCGGAGGAATGCTGGGTGTGGCCACGGTTCTGCCCAGACTTGTCCTGTGGCCTGCACACACCCTCCCCCTCACTAGGTCTTGGTTTTGTCATCTGTAAATGTAAATCCAGTCTCATGACACCCAAGCCTCCTCCCCTGGCTCCCACTCACTGGCCCTACCTGGCCTAGACTATTTGCCATCTACACCAGCAGAGGCTCTGAGGGGGATTTTCTTTAAAATTCACTCCCACTATGTGGTCGAGTGGCATCAGCTTGGGGTCTTGCTTCAAGTGCCACCAGGGCCCTGCTCTCCTGGAGTAATGGGAGACGATGACACGATGACACTGGTAAGTTCTGAGAGGACCTACAGTGGTTTAATGGAAAACTGCTGGATGTGGGGACAAAAAGGGGAGCAGCATGGGGCACAGCCCTGAAGGCCACATATCAGGCACCGGGCATCTTCGTGTCATGTGAACTGCCACCGGCCTCTGGTGTCATTCCATCTGCTGATGGGGGAGGTGACTTGCTCAGGGTCACAGAGACCCAACGTAGCCCGGCTCCAGGACATACACTCTTCCCACTAGACCAAGCTGCTCCCACTACCTTCCTGGCACTGAAGAAGAAGAGGAGCGTGTTCTCATCCCAGCTTCTCTTCCTGACTGGGTCCTATCAGGAAATGGTTTGGGCCAAGTACTCACTTCCTCCCTCTGGGGCTCAGTTTTCCTGGCTGGGAGATGAGACAGACACTGTGCTATCTCCACGGCACTGTTAAGCAACGACCAGGCAAGACACGGATACAACGTAGGAAGGAAGCAGCCCGAGTTTCGCAGAACTTTGCCTCTCTCAGGCCCAATGGCCCCTTTTTATTATAACATTCTGTAATGATGCTTGTATTATCCTGAAGTGAAATTCATAGACTACATAGCCTACCTACATAAATTAGGAAAAGATCAGTACAACGCCTTACATGTACTGCAAAGGAGAGAGAAAAGAGAAGTAGTCTATAATAACACGTGCACTACAACACATAAAGAACCAGATCCAGCTACACTAGGAGACGGAGGTGGTCCACACCTGCACCCACCCACAGACCCACTGGGAGTGCTGCTGCTGCAAACAGATGTGACGAAGGGGAGGTCTATGGATGACTGAAACGTCACAGTGACGATGCTGGAGATAGGACTTTCCAAAACAGAAAACAACTCTTGGTAAAGTTACAAACAAAATTAAGTATGATTTTCTTTTGATGTATGCAGTAGCTGAATTCCTAGAAAATTCAGCACATACTAAACCTGGTTAAAAAAAAAAGTGCTTTTTCTTAAAACAGAGCAAGCTCTGGCTCAGATAATAAATGAGTTTTTCAACTGCGTGTTTTGGTGGGACATGCAAAACAAGACTTCACTGTGCAGGATGATCCTGCACATTGCAATGTGTCTAGCACCCCTGGCCCCGCTGCCCCTAAATCACCAACACCTCTCTGTTTCCACTTTGTCTCTGGTGAGAGCTTCTTGTCTAGTCTGACATTGCCATTTCAGAGTCTAGAACATCAACACCTACAAAGAAGACAAAACGTAACTGAAGCCACACGCGAGGCAATGGCTGAGTGGGGGCAAGAGCCTCCTCCTAGCTTCCAGGGCAGGTTCTCCCCCTGACTCAAGGAAGCTCATGGAGAGTCAAACTTTCTGCAGAGTTTCAGACACTGTGGCAGGGGAGGCATGTTCCTTATTCAGCTGGGACGTGGCCAAGCGGCTGCTGCTACAACCACTACTACTTACTGCTAGTCACCATCCTAGCCCTTCCTGCCTGTTCTAGGCTGTCTGTCTCAGAATACTTCTACAGCCATCGTCCCCTTGGACTCTCATGCTGCAAGACAAGACATGCCACGGATAACCACCTACATTTCATAGACGAAGAAATCAAGGCCCAAGAAAGGGAAGTGAGTTGCCCAAGTCGCATGCAAAGGAAGAGCACGGCCAGGTCTAGCACCCAGGTCTCTTGGTTCCCTCAACACCATGACCTCTTACCAAGCAGATGACAGCTTACCCAGCACCCTGAAGAAAAGGGCCTCTTGCCTGGTAAAACACGGTGGAGGACAATCAATACTCTGTGTTCCAAATGAGGATACTGAGGCTTGCAAATGTCACTAGACCTGATGACGTCGCACAGTAAACAGATGGTGGGACTAGGGCAAGAGCCAGGCCTCCTGAGTCTCAGTCTGGAAGGCTAGAACTGCGGTCCCTGTTCTTAGAGGGTTGCTGAGATTCAAAAGGTGAAAAGGTTCGTGTAGTTATCACACATATCCTGAGTCCCTGTGGTGGGTCCCCTCTGTACTTGTTCTAGAGAGGTAGGGATGACTGAGACAACACAGGTTCTGCTCCCCATAAGACTAGCGTGCTAGTAGGGATGCTGATACCAAAGAGGCGTCCTGAATAAAACATGTTAAGTACCACGAAGGAGTAAACATGCAGGGCCAAGGGCACTGGCTGCAGCTGCCCAATAGGAGGCAGTAGGTGGAGCAGCAAGGGTGTGGCCCTGGATGTTGGCATGACCGGTGTAAGGTGTGACTCTGGGGCCCAGTGGCTCTACAAAGCCCTCTGTGAGGCCAGCTCCCATCCCTTCTTCTCCTTCAGCTACAGTAGTAGCTCCAAAGGTTTAAAAAAAAAAAAAAAAAAAGTAAAGGGAGGAGAAACTGGATTACATATCCCTAAAACCCTTCCTATCTTTAAATTCACTTGTGACTGCAGCTCAGCGGGGGGATTATTTATCTACACATTTGATCTCACAGTGGAGCTGCCATGCTTCTTTCTCACGTTCCTGCAGTGATTCATCCAGGGAAACTCTTTCTGAAATAGGCACTCAGACTTCTTTTTTTTTTTTTTTGAGGTGGAGTCTCGCTCTGTCGCCCGGACTGGAGTGCAGTGGCCAGATCTCAGCTCACTGCAAACTCCGCCTCCCGGGTTTACGCCATTCTCCTGCCTCAGCCTCCCGAGTAGCTGGGACTACAGGCGCCCGCCACCTCGCCCGGCTAGTTTTGTATTTTAGTAGAGACAGGGTTTCACCGTGTTAGCCAGGATGGTCTCGATCTCCTGACCTCGTGATCCGCCCGTCTCGGCCTCCCAAAGTGCTGGGATTACAGGCTTGAGCCAGACTTCTTATAGTTCCAAATAAAGATTATTATTAGGACCGTTAACTATTATGACTATTTTTAATGCATAACTACCTCATCCGCAACATAATGGGAGCTTTGCAAGGTTTATAAAAACCTTGCAAAGTTCTCTGAGAACTTTCTGAGGAGCAGGGAAATGTCTTGGCCCTGGGACCCTCACGCTGGTGTGAAGAACTCCTTATTCCTTAGAATTGTCTCAAATAAACCAAGTGGCCACCTTCACTAATTAGGAGGCACGACCCATAAAATAACTCATGCTTTGAGACAATATTATCCACATGACTAACCAATTGATCCAATATGAGGAAAGGAGCAGCCAAAGCCAGAGATCTGATAAACCATGAAAAGTAATGACTTTCAGCTTTCAGGACCAGATATTACAATAAAGAAAAAGAAAAGTAATGGCTGAAGGTCTGAGAGGAAGAAGATTTAAACCACTACTGTCATAATAAATAGAAGAACTCAAAAGTCAAGTCCCCTGGGGCTGCTGAATGCAGAGGTAGACTCTGCACTTGTCCCCAGCCCAGTGCCATTTGAAAAGGTCACAGTGGGTTTTAAAAAGACAGCAACTATTTGCCAAATACTTACTGGGTGTTAGGAACTGTCCTGAGCACTCTAAAGGGATGATTACAGTTAATCCTCAGAATAACCAACAGGCAGGTACAGGTCAGGTGACTGGGGTACAGGGAGATCAAGTAACTTGCTCAAGATCAGTACATATGCACACACACACACCCCCACATGTATACACAGCCGCTCACATGCACCCTCCTGCAGCACGTGCATGCATATACCCACAGCACACAGGGCCCTGGGCGCAGGGATGTGAAAAACACAGACAGGTGGCACATACCTTCTGCCCTCAGGAGCTTGTATCTATGTACTCAACACTCAACAGCTCTTTTGGGTCTGTAGATGCATCATGCACTGTGATGGGTGCTGGGATCCAACGGGGAACAGGAGCTGCTGTGTCTCTGCCTCTCACAACAGCCTTGTGGGAGACCAAACAGCAGCCGGACCTCAATGTTATAAAGTTGTAAATGGCAATGGGGAGCATGGGGAGCACACAGAAGGAGTGCCTCACCCTGACCTGGGGTGGGCATGAGGGGGGCCACAGAAGTCGTCCCAGAGAAAGGGACACCCAGTAGGAGAGGAAAGATCAGTACATGAGCAGGCAAAATGAAGAGGAAATGGATAAAGAGAGGTAGAAACCAAGTGTCCTGGGAGGCCAAGCGGGGAGACAGAAGTTGAGGGAGGAGGAAAGCTTTGCTGAGAGAGCATTAGGCTGGATCCAGAAGGCTGGGGAGGATGTTGATAAGCAGAGATGGTAAGAAAATATTCCAGGGAGGGAACAATATTTGAAAAGCTTGGTATCCAATCCCTACAGGACGCTGCCTTTTCTACATCTGTCCTTGGCTGTGTGCCTTTCTACTGTTTGTATATTTTTAGAAAAGAAAAAACACAAGCTCATCTGAAAGCTCCCTGTGTGCTCTTGTCATTTTGGTATGGTATCCTTTTCCCTTTAAAAAAAAAAAAAAAAAAAAAAAAATCTCTGAATGTAAAATGACAACCATCTCAAAGCCCCCAGAGCACGAAATCTGCCTCTGGTGTCATGTCTTCTTTTTTGACGGAGTATCAGCTGTGTCACCAATGCTGAGTGCAGTGAGGCGATCTCCAGCTCCACTGCAACTCTGCCTCCTGGCGTTCCAAGCGATTCTCCTGCCTCAGCCTCCCAGGTATGCGGGACTAGAGGTGCACGCCACATGCCAGCTAATTTTGTATTTTTTCTTTCTTTTTTTTTTTTTTTTTCTGAGACAGAGTCTCGCATCTTCCCCCTGGCTGGCAGGGCAGTGGCGGCGATTCGGACTCACTGCAACAGCTCTGCTCCCGGCGTTTCGCCACCATTTCACTTCCTGCTCAGCTCCGAGTACTGGGACTAACCGGCACCTCGCAACCCGGCCTCGGCTAATATTATTTTTTTTTGTATATTTAGTAAGAGACGGGTTTTCCAACCCGATCTCTCGACTCTCTGACCGTTAGTGATGCCGGCCCAGCCTCGGCCCCTCCCAAAAGTGCTGGGATTACAGGCGTGAGCCACCGCGCCCGGCCAGTATTTTTTCTTTTAGTAGAAATGGAGTTTCACCATGTTGGCCAGGATGGTCTTGATCTCTTGACCTCGTGATCCGCCCACCTCAGCCTCCCAAAGTGGTGGGATTACAGGCGTGAGCCGCCGTGCCCAGCCTTTCTGTTCATTTTTAAAAGTAGGTGACAGTACAATGGTGGGTGTCAAGATCAGCAGGCAGCAGAGAAATACTCTGGTTGGAACTGCCCTTTAAGGAGAGAAGAGGAACGGGTGGGTGTGGGCCGGCACGGGAGAAAGAAAATGCCAGTCCTCCCTCTGGCACTTCTGGAGGAATCTAGGTCTCTTAGCTGCTAGCTTGCCCTTCCCCACCATGACACCAGATGGCGTCTCTTTCAGAAGCCAGACGAGGAAGAGCCAAGGAATCTGTGACCCACCAACATGACTCTAGGCGCTGAACAAGAAGTTTCTCCAGCAGAAGGAAAGGTCCAAGGAATGACAAACACAAATAACAGTAACTCCTAAAATGCAGACAATGCAGACATCACCTGACAGTCAAAGAGGTGTCATTATCCTCTACCATGAGCCTGGAACATACCACATGACATTAGGCTGCCTCCATTCATTTGTGGAAGGAAATACAAGATTGCTTTGTCATTAGAGGATGCACGCGCCTGGGGAGTGGGAAATCATGCAGATATAACAAAAGGTGCAAGGAGGCTGTGTTCCTCCATGCTGTGCTGCATTTGTCAAAGGTACTGATAAAAATAATGGAAAAGATGAAATTGCCTACTAATGTATGAAAAATGTTCATCCTTACCAGTAAAGAAAAATGCCAGTCAGACCGGGCATGGTGGCTCACACCTGTAATCCCAGCATTTGGGAGGCTGAGGTGGGCGGATCACTTGAGGTCAGGAGTTCCAGACAGGCCTAGCCAACATGGTGAAACCTTGTCTCTACTAAAAATACAAAAATTAGCCAGGCATGGTGGTGGGCACCTGTAGTCACAGCTACTCAGGAGGCTGAGGCAAGGTAGTCGCTCGAACCCAAGAGGCAAAGGTTGCAGTGAGTCGAGATAGTGCCACTGCACTCCAGCCTGAGTGTCAGAGCGAGACTCCATCCTCCCCAAAAAAGAAAAATGCAAATCAAAATGTTTTCCCTTCTCTTGTGTTTACAAAGATTAATGAGAGTATTAACGCCTAGTGCTTATGAAGTCTGAGGGGTGGGCAACTGTCTCTTGCTGGACAGCGTGTAAACCAGGATGTTCATGCTAGAAGGCATTTGGCGAGACTTCCCAAAACTTTATTTTCTAATTTCTATTTATTTATTTTTTGAGATGGAGCTTCACTCTTGTTGCCCAGGCTGGAGCATAATGGTGCACATCTCGGCTTACTGCAACCTCTACACCACCTGGGTTCAAGTGATTCTCCTGCCTCAGTCTCCCAAGTAGCTGGGATTATAGGCATGTGTCACCACGCCCAGCTAATTTTGTCTTTTTTTTTTTTGAGACAGAGTTTCCCTCTCATTGCCCAGAGTGGAGTGCAATGGCGCAATCTCAGCTCACCGCAAGCTCCGCCTCCTGGACTCAAGCGATTCCTGCTTCAGCCTCCCGAGTAACTGGGATTACAGGTATGCACCACCATGCCCGTCTAATTTTATATTTTTAGTAGAGACAGGGTTTCTCTATGTTTGTCAGGCTGGTCTTGAACTCCCAACCTCAGGTGATCCGCCTGCCTCAGCTTCCCAAAGTACTGGGATTACAGGTTTGAGCCACCGCACCTGGCCTAATTTTGTCTTTTTAGTAGAGACAAGGTTGGCCGGGCTGGTCTCAAACTCCTGACCTCAGGTGATCTGCCCACCTTGGCCTCCCAAAGTGCTGGGATTACAGGCATGAGCCACCATGCCTGGACCCAAAACTTGAAAAGCACATATATTATTTGACACAGAAACATGCCCAAGGAAAATAACTGGACAAGCATACGAATATGGACACATGAGATACAAAGTACACATACACATAAAAATACAAGAATGCCCTCCACCACATGAGGGTAATCGTGGAAAATGGGACAATCAACATGTTTCCAAGTAGATGGTGCTTACATCATGGCATATCTTTGCATGGTCCTCAGCAGACTACCTTAGCCACATAAATGTTGGAAGGTTCATACTTCCATTTTTTTTTTTTTTTTTTGAGACAGACTCTTGCTCTGTCACACAGGCTGGAGTGCAGTGGTGCAATCTTGGCTCACTGCAACCTCTGCCTCCTGGGCTCAAGCCTCAGCCTCCCAAGTAGTTGAGACTACAGACACACGCCAACAAGCCAAGCTAATCATACACACTGTATGATTTCATTTACATGACGCTCAAAAACAAAAGTGGACTTCGTATCTATTCTTAAGTTCAGGGACTGTAAGGAGGGGCCTTTTGGTGCTGACCACATTTTCTTTCTCGGTCTGGCACTGGGAACCGCGCACGCACGTGTGTAACAGCTCATCAAGCTGCATCTGCGTATCTGCGCATGGTGCTGTCAGTAGACTTGGACCTCAGCTGAAGCAAAAGCTTATTCGTCAGTGGGCTGTAGGACCTCCAGTCCATGCAAAGGAGGCCACTGCCAGCTGAACCAGAATGGACAACTAACTGTTCCCCCTCATGAAAGCTTCAAACCAGGGTACTCTCACATTGTATGCACACATCCAAACTAGCTGATGTCTCCCACCCCTGCCTCAACAAGACACTCATCCAATCCCAGGGGATGTAGGAGGTCGGGTTCTGGATCTTACCATCTGACACCGATAAGTTATTTCCTCATAATGGGGCATGGCTTTCTTATCTGAAAATGAGGGCAGGATTAACTGAGTTACCTGTGATTCTCTGGTGAATTTAATAAAATAACTAGTAGTTTTTACTTAATTTAAGCACTAGCTCTGAAAGTGCCTTTTTTTTTTTTTTTTTTTGCCCTCAAGGTAACTGCATGTACAAGTAAAATAACGCTTAACTCCCACATCCTGGAGGCAGGCAAGGTAAGTTCAGATGGAAATGTTAAACTCAGCTCACGGTTCTTGGGTGGAAACAGTTTCGTAAACATTTGCCGGGAGCTTACGATGCCTGAGGCCCTGTAATCATCACTCAACACTGCCATGGTTAAGATGCTTCCTTACGATGCCATCCAAGTACTAAGCAGGAAGTCCACAAACTTTGGAGCATTGTCAAGAAGGGAGAGCTGCAAGTACCTGCTCTATGCACTACCCATGGGAAGCATGTTCAAAATATGTTCTTTATTTACTTAAAAAAACCACAAAACTCTCCGAGAGAGAGAGAGAGAGAGAGAGAAAGAGAGAGAGAGAGAGAGTGTGTGTGTGTGTGTGTGTGTGTGTGTAAGAGACAGGCTCTCACAATGCTGTCCAGGCTGGACTCAAACTCTTGGACTCAAGTGATTCTTCTACCTCAGCCTCACGATCTGCAGGCATAATGCACCACCATGCCCAGATCTCCTAGAGCTTAAAGCAGGTCCTAAAGCTCCAACATATCAGGCCCTGTACACACTTTTTTTTTTTTTTTTTTTTTTGGAGAGACAGGGTCTTGCTATGTTGCCCAGGTTGGTCTTGAACTCTGGACCTCAAGTGATCCTTCTGCCTTGGTCTCTCAAAGTGTTAGGACTATAGGCCTGAGCCAGCACGCCTGGTCCCAGGACATATTTGAATGCCACAGCCCTCCAGGTTCTGAGTACTATGTCTCTTCATTTCCCACCTCAATTCTGGTAGCAGTAACAGCAGCAGCAACAATAATGATCGTAATAATACTCACAAATGCTAGCATTGTTACTAGGTCAGGCAACCTAAGAAACATTTTACATTCCAGTTCATTTAAATGTAAAAACAACCCTACGTCCCCCCATTTTATAGGTAAGGAAATTGAGGCACAAAAACATTCAGTAACTTCCTCAAGAGTTCCTCTGCTAGCATATGTCAGAACCAGGACTCAAACTGACCAGTATGACTCCATGCCTGGTTCTTAACCACCAAGTTCTCCCAAGGTAGGCTCTCCAGCCAATGGCGGGACCATAACCCAGGCAATCAAGACACCCATCCTAGGAAAGCCTTGTTTCTCCCTCCAAAGCTACCACTGCCAATGTCCAATAAAAGCCACACGTAAGTTTGCTTCTTTGCTTTAACTGCCCTGCTGAAAAACTTTTTGCTAGCACCTCTCCCATTGTCTACCCTAAGTATCAAGCCAGCCCAACGTCTTCCAGGTATTTGGGGCCTTTCACTGTGCAAGCCCCAGCGCCTTTCCAATTTCATTTCCAATCTCTTTCCTATCGGTACTCCAGGCCCCAGAAATGCTGCACCGCCCTCTTCCCAGCACACGCGGGCTCACTCAGGCCCTTCTGCCTTTGCTGCTTTTCCTGCCTGCGATGCCCACTCCCGCCTCTGCCTGTGACCTGCTCACCCAGAATGCCGGCTCAGATGGCACCACCACTGTGGAAGTCTCCCTTGGCGGCTCTGACGGGCAGTTACTTACATCCTATTCTGTGGTCCCTAAGTACCTTACATGTACCTTTATTAAAACACTTACTGCAATACATTCCACTTAGCTGTTTGAGAACCTGTCTACCCTGAAAAACTAAGAGCCTTGAGGGGAAGGCCGCTGTTCACTTCTTATCTATTTTGCCTACACAGTTTCTTGCCCTCAGTAAGTATTTAATAAACTTTTGTTAAACATATGAATGAATAATTAAATTTAAAAATAAAGTCTTGATTGTTTTCTTCCATCTCTCTCAAACGATTGTTCTGGAATACGGAAACAGGATGGCAAGTTTAAAACAGATCTGGATATGTGGCTTCAGGGACACATCTGTACAAATCTATATCTCACAAGTGGCAAAGAGATACAAACTCCATTCTTTCCTCCTCTGAACTGTTGTATCTCTAAATCTAGAGGCAGGCAGCAGCTTTCTCTGAGAACACATGCAACCTCGGCTCGATGCAGTGATAGTGCTAGGACACCTGGAGAGCCAGAGCTGTGGGAGGGCAGAGGTAGAACAAGAGAGGCCAAGACAAAGTCCTACTTACCTCCTTCTTGGGAATTCATGATGTTCAGGGCAAACAGCATTGCATTGGAGAATGTGGTTGCCTCTTCTTTACTTGCAAAGTTTAAGCCGTAGACCTGGCGGGCATCTCGCCACTGGTGGAAGGTTGGCGTGGCCTGATTGTACTTCAGCCCTTTCACGATTGAATAATTGATCACAACCTGGAGGAGAAAGGAGAGAGAAATACGTGTAAATAAATAAAATGTAAGTGAGCTGGAGGGCACTGCGATGGGGCAAGTATACTGTATCCTTGAGAGGACAGGAAGATGAGGATGGGGTTTGAAGGGAAAAGCAGTATCAGGTAGATTTTCAGACCATAATATATAGAACAGTGAGGGTTTGCAAAACCTGTTCTTTCCTTTCACTAACAATGCTATGTAGTTACAACCTCCAGATGAATAGCTGAGCTCGGAGGCAGGTTCCCTGGGCTCTGGTTTGGCCCTGCCTCTCAGCCACTCCACTCATGGCAGTCACTGCACTTCGCTGGGGCTCAGTTTCTCCAGTTATAAGATGGGGATAATAATTTTGACTTTATCAATCTAATGAGGTTACTGCAAAGATCACACTGTGATACGTATCTTATCTACATCTTATTTATAGCTTACCTTCTAGATATAAAGCTCCTGGCCGGGCGCGGTGGCTCAAGCCTGTAATCCCAGCACTTTGGGAGGCCAGACGGGCGGATCACGAGGATCAGGAGAAATCGAGGACATCCTGGCCTAACTGGTGAAACCCCCGTCTCTACTAAAAAATACAAAAAAACTAGCCCGGGCGACCTGGCGGCTGCCTGTAGTCCCACCGAGCTAACTCGGGAAGGCCTGCGGAGGCAGGAGAATGGCGGGAACCAGAGAGCGGAGCTTTGCAGTGAGCTGAGATCCGCCACTAACTACCCAGCCGGGCGGCAGAGCAAGACTACGTTCTCAAAAAAAAAAAACTCCTAAGGGCAAGCCTTCTATAATTCATATTTATGCCTCCTATAGCCCTCTGCACAGTGTCCAATACTTCGAATGCATTAATAAGTGGGTTATTTGTCGAAAGAATAACTTGGGAAAGTTTATGTACCACACATGTATACAGCATTATTCATACCTTCATTATTACTCAATCAAAAAGCATCAACTACTGCCAGGAGCAATGCCAGGCCCAGCAGGGAAGGATACAGAGACGACAGAATCCAGACATTCAGGTGCTTACAAGCTGCCAGGGGATTCAACACCAGGTCTGCCTGACCTCTAAACTTCTGCTCTTTTAGACATTTAAAAGAGGATTATTTCAAAGTACTTTAAGACTATATTCCTAAGTGGTGCCCTGCAGGAAAAGATGCTGGGGCTGGAGCCCTAATTCTGCTTCCCATCCCTTCTAGCTCAAAGCCACATGATCTAATATCACCACACTCATGAATGATCGGTTTTTTGGTATGTCAAATGGAGAGGAATGTGATATGGCTATGGCATGGCACCCTCACAGTGTGTTGTGAGGATTAAATTACATATGAGAAAGTAACTGACACAGCTCCTGGCACAAGGTAGGCTGTCAGTGACTGAACGGAGAAATATGATGATCTTTATGAATGGAAGCATGCAAGCAGAGTCTGGATGAGGCCGGAGCACCAGCTCTTAGAGACGTCATGGAAAGGATTTTGCTTTAGAAGTAAGTACAAGATGATTTCTCAGATTTTGTCTGGCTTTGAGGTTGCAAGGACTGTGTGATCTGAGGTTGGGGATAACTCTCTCTATGTTGATTTCTCACTTTCCTCTACTGCTCCACACAGCTGTGCTGCTGGATAAGGTAAAGCCAGAGGACAGCAAACCTGAGTGACATCCAGAAAAGCTGTTTTCCAAGTCTTGGGTGGAAGGTGGGCTTGGGTTTTCTTATGACAGGCAGAGGCAGGGAAAAGGGGAGACACACACACAGTACACTAAATCAGCTAAAGAAGTGTAACTGAGACCGGGCATGGTGGCTCACACCTGTAATCCCAGGACTTTGGGAGGCCAAGGTGGGAGGATCACCTGAGGTCAGAAGTTCAAGATCAGCCTAGCCAATATGGCGAAACCCTGTCTCTACAACAAATACAAAAATTAGCCGAGAATGGTGGTGGGTGCCTGTAGTCCCAGCTACTTGGGAGGCTGAGGCATGAGAATCTCTTGAACCCAGGAGGTGGAGGTTGCAGTGAGCTGAGATTGTGCCACTGCACTCCAGCCTGGGTGACAGAGCCAGACTATGTCTCAAACAACAACGACGACAACACCACCCGTAACTGTTTCACAATTTAATTGTTACATATTCACAGGCACATATTTTGGCCAACATCTACACACAAGTTCCAGGGTGGTTCTCTATTTTTTTGCTCTTTGTGCTAGGCATACAGATTCACATGCATACACAGCTAAAACAAAAGATCTGGACTGTGGGAGACTAGGTTTAGTTATAGGTCATCAGAAAAAGGACTAATAAGAACTAGTAAATAATAACTAGTAACTAATAACTACCAGAGAATAAGAACTAGCAAAGTTAACTGTTGTTAAAACAGCTCTTTAGATTACAGGACACATTAATATTGGTACAATGACCAGAATGACGGAAGAGAAGAAGCTGCTCCATTCTGCCCTAGTAAATCCCGATCAGAAGTTCTGTGTTCAAGTTTTTTTTGTTTTCATTTTTGGTGTTGCATTTCTAGTGGACAGTAGCGAACTGAAGCAAGCCAGGGGAAAATGCTTTAAAAACTGAAGAAGGTCTCGAAACCACCTTGTATCAGGAATGGTTAAGAGATACTGAAGCAAGATAAAAGATGCTTTAGTGTCTCCCGACTACTGTCTCCAGATATTTGAGGAGATATTTGGGGGAAATGAAATTTAGAACCCTATGATTTGATTTTTTAAAAAAAATTTTAGTATGTTTTTTTTTTTGGATGGAGTCTTGCTCTGTTGTCCAGGCTGAAGTGCAGTGGCGTGATCTTGGCTCACTGCAACCTCTGCCTCCCGGGTTCAAGCGTTTCTCCTGCCTCAGCCTCCTGAGCAGCGCCCGCCACCACACCCAGCTAATGTTTTCGTATTTTTAGTAGAGATGCGTTTTCACCATGTTAGCCAGGATGGTCTTGATCTCCTGACCTCATGGTCCACCCACCTCAGCCTCCCAAAGTGCTGGGATTACAGGCGTGAGCCACTGCACCTGGCCTTTAGTATGGTTTTTTTAAGATGGTGTCTTGCTCTGTCGCCCAGGCTGGAGTGCAGTGGCACAATCTTGGCTCACTGCAGCCTCCACCTCCTGGGTTCAAGTGATCCTCCTGTCTCAGCCTCCCGAGTAGCTGGGACTACAGGTGCATGCCCCCATGCCCCAGCTAATTTTTTTTTTTTTCAATACAGTTGGGATTTCACCATGTTGGCCAGGCTGGTCTTGAACTCCTGACCTCAAATGATCCTCCCGCCTTGGCCTCCCAAAGTGCTGGGATTATAGGCATGAGCCACTGGACCCGGCCTAGAACCCTATGATTTGAGATCTCTGGTTGGCTACACTCCTAGAGGGGAACTTAAGGTGAGTGAGAATTTTTTTTCCCCCAAACCTCAAAGTGGCTCTTGGGGGAAATGAGAATTGAGGGGCAGCTGCTGATGCCTAATCCAGAATACGGATAGTATGGCTAGCAGATAATCATTGAAGGGGCTAAACAGCACCTTAGGGATTATCTAACTCAATCCGCTCTTTTTACAGTAGGGAAATGAGGTCCAGGGAGAATGAGTGACTTGTCCAAAGTTACACAGTAAGCTAATGGGAAAATTGGATTTAGAAGCTGAGGACTTTGTGATTTTTTTTTCCAGTCTGGTAGTCCCCGCTTATCCATGCAGAATTGGTTCCAAGACCCCCAGTGGATGCCTAAAATGTGGGTAGCACAGAACCCTATATAGACTATGTTTTTTTCTATACATACATACCTATGATAAAATTTAACTCATAAATTAGCCATAGTCAGAGACTAACAACAATAACTAATAATCAAATAGAACAATTATAATGTTTGGAACGGCACATCATTTAAAATTTATGACTTGTTTATTTCTGTAATTTCCCATTTAATATTTTTAGCCTGCAGTGGACTTGGGTATGTGAAACCTCAGAAAGCAAAGCCACAGCTAAGGGGGGTACTGTTATATAATGAGCTGAAATCCTTCTTCCTAGAATTCCCTCTCTGGTCCTAGCACTAAGCTTTGGAGCCTCACAAATCACTTGCAACTGCAGGAGGTTTTAGGATTTGGACTGGGAGAGTGCAATGAAGCCTTTCTAGAGGATGCATCCCTGTTCTGTAACAGGCTGGTCGCTGCCACACATGGGGCTCTGCCACACACGGCTGGTCGCTGATTGACGGCTCCTGGCCCTGCCGTTTCTGTTCTATCTATAACTGCAGTACAAAGGCTACTCACCAAGTGCTGCTGTTTGGTGTCTACACACAGCCCCCAACAGTCTACAACTGCTTTGAAGACAAGCATACTAGGGACAAGGAATGAGCAGAGGGTTTTACGTCAGAGAGTACTGCATTAAAACCCTGGCTTTATTACTTTTCAGTTGTATAACCTTAGACAAGTTGCTCATATCAGTTTTCTCACATGTAAGATGAAGATAATATTATAAATAACACTGCACTGAATATTCTTGTGAAGATGTATTTCTACAGGATATATCCCTGTAAGCCAAACGGCCAGAGAGATGTGAGCATTACAAAATGTGTACTTATTATTTGAAAATTGACTTCTGAAACAGGAGTCCAGTGCAATGTGTTCTGGATGTAGGTGCGGTGACAAAAGGCCAATGTCACTTGACCATCTGTTGAGGCGGCCAGTGTTTCTTAATTGCCAGACCTGACCAGCCAACAGCTAAAATCTCAGTACCTAATGGTTCCACCTCTTCGTTTACGCCGCTTAGAGTGAGTCAGAGTATCCACCTGAACACATGCCTTTTTGCAAGTCCACTTTTGGGTGAGGCTGCTTCATTTAGTACCCATCACCCAACACTCACCTGTAGAGATAACTGTTTCTTATTTCTAGCACCATTGGCAAAATATGTCTGCTTTTTTTTTTTTTTTTTTTGAGATTGAGTTTCGCTCTGTTGCCCAGGCTGGAGTACAGTGGCGCGATCTCAGCTCATCGCAAGCTCCGCCTCCCGGGTTCACGCCATTCTCCTGCCTCAGCCTCCCGAGTAGCTGGGACTACAGGTGTCCGCCACTACGCCCGGCTAATTTTTTGTATTTTTTAGTAGAGACAGGGTTTCTCTGTGTTAGCCAGGATGGTCTCGATCTCCTGACCGCATGATCCACTTGCCTTGGCTTCCCCGAGTGCTGGGATTACAGGCGTGAGCCACCGCGCCCGGCTGTGTCTGTTCTTAAGCTACACAGAAATGGACTCCTGTGGTATATGGTATGTACTCTTTTGTTTCTGGCTTATTTCCTTCAACACAGTGTTTATGAGATTCACCATGTTATTGCATATATCCATATTTCATTCTTTTTCCTTTTTGAGATGGAGTTTCACTCCTGTCACCCAGGCTGGAGTGTAATGGCACAATCTCAGCTCACTGCAACCTCTGCCTCCTGGGTTCAAGTGATTCTCCTGCCTCGGGCCTTCCAAGTAGCTGGGATTATAGGTGCATGCCACCACGCCTGGCTAATTTTTGTATTTTTAGTATTGATGGGGTTTCACCATGTTGCCCAGGCTGGTCTTGAACCCCTGACCTCAGGTGATCTGCCCACCTCAGTCTCCCAAAGTGTTGGCATTACAGGTGTGAACTACCGAGTCTGGCTGAATTCTTATTGACTGCTACACAGTATTCCATTTTTTAACCACAACTTCTCCATTCTCCTGCTGATGGACATGGGTAGTTTTGCATTCTTGGTTGTTATGAATACAACTGTTATGAACATTTTCATACATGTCTTTTAGTGGACATAGGTACTTGTAAGGATATAAGAAAAACTAAAGTGTTTTTCCTATTCTCTTCAGACCCCAGAATGAGATGGGGTCTCATTCTGTCACCCACGCTGGAATGCGCTGGCATGATCATGGCTCACTGCAGCCTCAAACTCCCGGGCTCAAGGGATCCTCCTGCCTCAGCCTCCTGAGTAGCTGGGACATAGGTGTGTGCCACCATGCCTAGCCAATTTAAAACTTTTTTATTTGTAGAGACGAGGTCTTGCTATGTTGCCCAGGCTTGCTATGTTGCTATGTTGAACTCCTGGGCTCAAGTGATCCTCCTGCCTTGGCCTCCCAAAGTGCTGTACACTCATATAGTCAAGAGCCACTGCACCTAGCCTCTATTCTCTATTCTCACACACCAAGTAAGCAATTCTGCAGATTCTCAAGTACACATCAAGTGTCCTCTATAATTCTGATGTAATGTACCTGGAGACAGCATCAGGTTCCACAGGTTGAGGGCTGAGTCCCACAAGACTATCCCAACTTCAGATGCCAGTCCAAGTACAGGCTGTGACTTGTGCTTCTGACCCACGGGCTATAAATCAGGGTTATCATGACCCCTGCCTTGGGTCTGATGAATTTACTAGAGTGCTCACAAAACTCAGGGAAACAGCTTACCTAGGTTTACTTGTTTCTTAATAAAGGGCATAACAAAGGCTACAGATGAATGGGCAGATGAGAGACGCACAGGGCAAAGGATGCGGGAAGAGGATGGAGCTTCTCCGCCCTCCCTAGGCATGCCCCCTCCAGGAACCTCCACCAGGTCAGCTCTCTGGAAGCTCTCCCAGCTCTGCCTTTTTAGGCCTTTTATGGAGACTTCACTGGATGGGTATGATTGACCACTGTGTAGAAATGTGATTGGACAAAAAGGGTATGATCTCACACTAACAGACTGAGTGGGGAAACCCAGCAAGGCCTGTTTATTCAGATTCTCCTTGGCCTCTCTGCAGCATTCCTTCCTCCAGGGTATGGGGCAGAACCCATTCTGAAATGCGAGTCTTAGCACCTACAATCAGACAAGGTAGGTCAGGGAATTTCGTTAAGACCAGTTTCCAGTCAGAAAAGCAGGGGACGATTCCTGCCTTGGGGAGAAAAGCAGCAGGTGAGGCCGGCAGCATGACGACATTCTAATAAGGGATCTGGGATCTACCAGCTAGAAAGTGTGGATGAAAACTAATACATACATGATAATATCACAATCTTCTATCCAGTGACCATGCCAAATTCACTTAATATAATTATGTTAGTATATATTCTTATATTACTATATTAGTTTGTAGCTTTCACATTTTCCACATACACTATCAAGCCATCTGCGATGTAGGATGGTTTTGCTTCTTCCTTTCCAACTGCTAAATCAAAGAGGTGACAGTGAGCATTCTGTCTTGTTCCTGAATTCAGGCGGAAAGTGGGATACTCAGTATGATATCAGCTATAGTTTTTGTTTTGTTGTTGTTTGAGGATACCCTTTATCTGATTAAATAAATCACTTTTATCTTTTAATTCCAGTTTCCTCAATTTTTATCATGAAGGGATACTGAATTTTACCAAATGCTTTTCTACATCTGTGAGACCACCTTATGGTTTTCCGGCTTTATTCCATTAAATTAATCTTGCATTTCTGGAATAAATCATATTTGTCAAAATTTTCTTTTTAATACATTATTAGATTCCAGTCATTAATCTTTTGTTCAGGCTTACTTACTACATTATTGTTCATTAGAAATAATGGCTTGTAATTTTCTTTCCTTGTAAGGTTCTTGTGCAGTTTTTGTATCCTGGTTATATAGCATGCTTCTAAGAAGACACCATAAGAAGTGGACTTTGTTTCTCTCATCTCTGAAGGAGTAATGTAAGATTGGCATTGTTTCTTCTTTATCTTTTTCAAGGAATATGTCCATCTTATCTAAGCTGTCAAGTTTACTAGCATAAGGTTATTAATAATGTTATCCTATGTTTTTAATGTTTCTACGATCTGTAGTGATTTCCCCTTTCATTCATTATATTGGCAATTTGTTTTTTCTTTCTCACTCTCAATAGAGGTTTATTAATTTTACTTTTCAAAGAACCAACCTTTTCCCTCAAAAAAACCAAGACATTTTGTGTGTCTCTATCATACATCTGCTTTCTACTTCATTAGTTTTTATTTTTTCCTTCCTTCTACTTTTGTTGGGTTTAATTTGCTGTCATTTTTCTTCTACCTTCTTGAGATAGTGGCATAGATCACTGAATTTCAAACACTCTTCTTTTTCTAATATATGCATTTATAGCTATAAATTTCCCCACATGTACTTTTGGGGCTTTTTTTGTTTTGAGACAAGGTATCACTTTGTCATACAGGCTGGAGTGCAGTAGTACCACCATGGCTCACTGCAGCCTCAAACTCCTGGGCTCAAGTGATCATCCAGCTTCAGCCTCCTGAGTAGCAGGGACTACAGACACATGCTACCACACCCAGTTATTAAAAAAATTTTTTTTGGTAGAGGAGGAGTCCTGCCATATTGACCAGGATGGTCTCAAACTCCTGGCCTCAGGTGGTCCTCCTTCCTTGGCCTCCCAAAGTGTTGGGATTACAGGTGTGAGCCACTGCGCCCAGCTCATATGTACTGTTCTATCTGCATCCCACAAGTATTACTATGTTATATTGTCATTACTGTTCAGTTCAAAATATTTTCTAGTTTACATTGTGATTTCTTTTCTGTCTCATGGTTCATCCAGTATTACACTACTTAATTTCCAAACATTTGGAGATTTTAAAAGTTACCCTCTGTTACTAATTTCTGGTTTAATTCCTCTGTGGTCAAAGAACATACTCTGTATGAGTTCCATCCTTTTTAACTTGACACTTGCTTTATGGCCCAGCATATGGTCTATTTCAGTAAATGTTTTATGTTTACTTGAAAAG
Organism: Rhinopithecus bieti; assembly: GCF_001698545.2. Classification (NCBI taxonomy): domain Eukaryota; kingdom Metazoa; phylum Chordata; class Mammalia; order Primates; family Cercopithecidae; genus Rhinopithecus; species Rhinopithecus bieti. Next base: position 5,142,083 of record NW_016810565.1, read on the forward strand.
ACTATGCATCATACACTTGTTGGCTATAGTTTCTACAAATGTAAATTAGCTCAAGTTGGTTAACAATGTGATTCAAGTTTTCTGTCTTTACTTATTTCTATTTCTTTATTCAATCAGTAGCTTGGAGGTATGACTAGAATCTCCAGCTATGCTTCTGAATTTGTCCCTTTCTCCCTTTAGATTTTTGCTTTATGTGTTTTGAAGATATATGAATGGATTCATACAAATGTAGAGATGCTATGACTTCTTTTCAACTGCCCTTTTATCATTAAAAGTTTGTCATTATCTTTAGGAATACTTGTTGCCTTAAAGTCTACTTTGATATTAACATAGCCACATCAATTTCTCTTGGCTAGTGTTTGTAAGGTTTATCTGTTTCCAATTTTCACTTTCAACTTTTGTTTTGGAGGCTTGTTGGGATCTCCTTATCAGCTTTATTTTAAAAATAATTCTCCAAGGTTTGGCTGAACTGATCTGGACACTTGCTGAAGGATGAACATCTTTTTTTTCTTTTTCTTTTGTTTTTTGAGATGGAGTCTTGCTCTGTCGCCCAGACTGGAATGCAGTGGCCGGATCTCAGCTTACTGCAAGCTCTGCCTCCCGGGTTTACGCCATTCTCCTGCCTCAGCCTCCCGAGTAGCAGGGACTACAGGCGCCCGCCACCATGTCCGGCTAGTTTTTTATATTTTTTAGTAGAGACGGGGTTTCACCACGTTAGCCAGGATGGTCTCGATCTCCTGACCTCGTGATGCGCCCATCTCGGCCTCCCAAAGTGCTGGGATTACAGGCTTGAGCCACCCCACCTGGCCTAAGGATGAACATCTTAAAATGTCAAACTTTTTGCATAGCAGCCCATAATTACAACGTTTGCACAAGTTTTATTCTGGGGAATGTAGGAGTAAGTAGGAGTGCCTTTCCTGTTCTTTTAAAGGAAGGTCTTGCAACTCCAAATATAATCATGGACCACATAAAGATGTTTTGGTCAACAACAGACTATATACGATGGTGGTCCCATAAGACTATAGTACGGTATTTTTACTATACTTTTTCTATACTCACGTATGTTTACACACACAAATACCACTGTGTTACAACTGCCTGCAGTATTCAGTGCGGTGACATGCTGTACAGGTGTGTAGCCTAGGAGCAACAGGCTGTACCATACAGCCCAGGCGTGTAGTAGGCTGTACCATCTAGATTTGTGTGAGCACGCTCACACGACAACAAAATCCCCCAGGGGCGCATTTCTCAGAATATATCCCCGTCGTTAAGGGGTGCATGACTGTACTGTCTTCACATGTTCTGGGGGCTTCTGGGTAAAAGAGTCAAGAGTCCTTTACAAAAAAGAAAGATGCTTGATAGTGGAGAACTATCTTCTTGACCCCATATATACCTGGATCTAAAAACTACAGAATCTACAGACTGGCAAAAACTTTGGAGGTCTCATCTCATCCACATCTCTACTTGATGATAGACTGTCTTTCCCAGAATCTTACCTCTCAGGCTGGCAATGTAATAGTTTCCATCTTTCAACAGTATGCTTGTAAGAAAGCTCATCCTTTTACTGCGTTAAAATCTTTTTCATTACAGCATCCATGCAACATTCCTAGTTCTGTTCTCCGGGGTCCACATTGAAAGTGAGATTTCTCTTCCACATGGCACCCTTCAGAGACTTGAAAACTGCGGTCATGCCCCCTTCAGTTTCTATCTTCTCCAAGTAAATATCTCTTGTTACTCCTTTGATTGTTCCCCATATTACACCGCTTTCAGATCTTTCACCAGTTTGGATGCCCTTCTTCTTGTAGATTCCAGTTTGTTGTACTCAGATGCGGTACCAGCGTTCTGTGGGAAGAATGACCCATGCAGACCAGAGCAGGACAGTAGTCTCCCTTCTTCTGAACCTCTGCCTCCACAAATTCGCTCCACCTCTATTAATTTACTCTATTAATTTATTCCATCTCTATCAATTCACTCTACTACTAATTCAGCCTGAGAACTCACTCACATTCTTTGTTTTTGTTTTTTTGAGACACTCTTGCCCTGTCACCCAGGCTGGAATGCAGTGGTGCAATCACAGCTTACTGAAGCCTCAACCGCCTGTATTCAACAGAATCTCCCACCTGGCCTCCTGAGCAGCTGGGACTACAGGCATGCCCCACCAGGCCCAGCTAATTTGTATATATTTTTTTGTAGAGATGGGGTCTCACTATGTTGCCCAGGCTGGTCTTGAACTCCTGGGCTCAAGTGATTCACCTGCCTTGGCCTCCCAAAGTGTTGGGATTACAGATGTGAGCCACTGCAACAGCCACATTTTTTGGTGACCAAAACTCATTCTCAACTAAAAATCCTTTAGGTTTTTCACCCTGAATGTGAGATATAGGTTAGATTTTGGCTAATGGTACCACAACTTACTATATATTTTCCCCACAACTGATTACCTGGTTTTATGTCCACCTATTCAGCAAAATGGTGATAATAATTCTTGTATCATTATCCTTACTGGGAGAAAGAAATAATAGACATGAAAAGTGCGCCATTAACCATAATGAGCATTAAACATGTAAGATATCCCTATTTAGTTATAAAAACCAGGAATCTTTGACTTTCTTAACATATCTGACCACTTTAAGGTGGTAGTCCACATGGGCTAAAACCAAATCTGTGAAAATCAGTCTTTCTAACTGAGGTCCCTAAAAATTGTTATGGACCAGATTTCCTGCCATTTTCTCTAATGTCTTGGTTTACCAAGAATCTCTTTTCTATTCCTAGCTAAACATGCCCCATCCCTCAATCCTGTCTGACAGCCTGTCTCCTGAACATGCGATTCCAAGTGGGAGGCTGTGCTCCGAACTTCTCAATCAGACTCCAGGAGGCCTCTAAGAATCAACATAGCCCTCCAAATTTAAACAGGATACCACTCAAGACTGCTGTCAGTCCCTCCTGGGGTGGGGAAAAGGTCTCTTTCTCAACATGTGGTTTCCTCTGAAGGAGGCTGTGAGGTGCTGAGGTCCCTGAGAACAGGTGGTGTTTGGGTTTTGGGGAGCTCTCCCTTCCCATGCCCTTTCCAGTACACCATGCCATCTTCCTACTATGCCCTGGAGGGCAACCAAGAGGCAGGAAGGGAATGGAAAACTTGTCATAATAAAAGTAATCACTTAGGGAACATCTACTATGATTCAGGAACCGCAACTAATGGACCTTGTGTCAAAGATATGGAGGTATTGCCCTCACAAGCCCCAACCACCAGGTGTTCTAAAAACTTGAGATATTTTTGACACCATAATTGGGTCCAAAGGTTCTGTATATCCTGCAATGTGTGGCACAGTGTGTCACTAAAAGGCAGATCTAGAATTAGTGAATTGCTATTTTAGGAAGGCAGCTTCTAGAAGGTTTCTAGAAAGACATTTATACCATTATACCATTAAGGCTCATCAACAAGGGAAAGGGATGCCTCTGGAGGTACCAAGATTTCAAGGTTAGAAAGACTACCTTTTTTCTTTCTTTTTTTTTTTTTTGAGACGGAGTCTTGCTCTGTCGCCGGGCCTGGAGTGCAGTGGTGCGATCTCGGCTCACTGCAAGCTCCGTGTCCCAGGTTCATGCCATTCTCCTGTCTCAGTCTCCTGAGTAGCTGGGACTACAGGTGCCTGCCACTATGCCTGTCTAATTTTTTTGTATTTTTTAGTAGAGACGGGGTTTCACCATGTTATCCAGGTTGGTCTCGATCTCCTGACCTTGTGATCTGCCCGTCTCGGCCTCTCAAAGTGCTGTGCCCGTCTCGGCCTCTCAGAGCGAGACTCTGTCTCAAAAAACAAATAAAATAAAAGTGCTGGGATTACAGGCGTGAGCCACTGCGCCTGGCAACAAAGACTACCTTTTATCAGGGGTCCTGGGGTAGGGATGTCTCTGTTAGCCATGAGCATCTGAAACTTAATAGGGCTATTTTGGTTAAAGCAAAAACCCAATTAACAGACAACACATTAAAACAGAACCCAGAGTTTCTGTTCTCTCTCTTCTGATTGCTGATTTTTTCCAAGATAGCAGCTAACCTGCCGCTCAACTTAGCTGAAGCTTGACCCACTAAGACTGCCACAAGATGCTCTTTATATATAGTTTTTCACAAATGCTATAATTACAAATCTATTAACTTCACTGCTATAAATGCCCTTGTCAATCTCTAAGAAGAGAGTCGGAGGGAGAGCACCGAACTAACCAAAGTCACTGTTAGTTAAACCTGTGGTTAAACAGGTTAAACAGCCTGTTTCTCCATGTCCCTACTTTAGGCCATGTCACATCAGACTCTTTTTTTTTTTTTTTTTTTTTTTTTTT
>NW_016810565.1:5146783-5186248 GCF_001698545.2 Rhinopithecus bieti
TCGTGATCCGCCCGTCTCGGCCTCCCAAAGTGCTGGGATTACAGGCTTGAGCCACCACGCCCGGCCACATCAGACTCTTTTGCCATTAACTATGTGTGTATGACTATTTACGACACAGGTAGACATGATCGTTCTCTCCTATTTATGTAGGTGTTTACCAGGTACACTCACAAACTATCTTATCTGATCTGCTTAGGTTGAACTATCAGGGAGAGAAATGACCCCAGGTTCTCCCAATCATCTTGATACTCTTTCTAAAGTAAGACTTAGAAGGTTGATGAACCCCAAATCTTAATAGCCACCTTACATGTGAGTAAGATGAACACATTTTTGCAATACTACTTTTTCAAAGCTTTCCCACATCTATTATTTATTTTAATCTGACAATAACACAGTGAAATAGGGAGGGTATGAATTTCTGTCTCCATGTAACATAGGTAAAAAGTGAAATCCAGAAAACAATTTGCTTAAGGTGTCATACCTTGAAGTATGAGGATATGGAGTCATAATCTAAGCCCAGGTCCTCTGATTCCGAATATTGACCTTTCTGTTCTGACCTCTTAATGATATGTGTGTGTAAGGGGTGGGCGGTGAGGAGGTGGTGCGCAGGCTCACGGGTATAATCTGTAATTCCAGCACTGACCTGCTGATCCTGCAGCTTGACTCCAACGACTCTGAAGGTGTTGCTGGCAGTGTTGTGGTAGATGTTGATCCGGCTGAATCCCTGCTGGCCAGGTTTGATTGGTACCCATTTCTTACTGGTGTCATCGTAGACCATCACGGAAGCCCGGGCTTGGCAGATACTCTGTTCACTGCGGAGCAAGAAAAAACTGGTATCAGCCTCAGCTACAGGGGATGGAAGTTGACTTTGCCCTTTTCTGAAATAGAGGCCATTTGCTACTTGACATAAAGAAACTTTCCAATTGCCAGAACTTCCAACTGTCTATAGAAGAACTGTCTGGTGAGGTGATGAGCTTACATTCTCTAAGGAGCTTGCAGAATGGAGAGAAGGTTCTGTGCCAAAACTTTCAATAGCTTGGAAGACTCACAGCTTTGTCTTCAGGGGAGAAGTTGCTTGAATAAGAAAGGAATTACAATTATAATTTGCCAACTGTGCACAACATTCCATGTACTGTATTATATAAGAGAATGTGGCCAGGCACAGTAGCTCATGTCTGTAATCCCAACACTTTGGGAGGCTGAGGCGTGCAGATCACTTGAGGTCAGGAGTTCGAGACCAGCCTGACCAACATGGTGAGATGCCCCCCGCCTCATCTCTACTAAAAATACAAAAATTAGCCGGACATGGTGGCACATGCCTGTAATCTCAGCTACTCAGGAGGCTGAGGCACAAGAATTGCTTGAACCCAGGAGATGGAGGTTGCGGTGAGCCAAGATTGCCCCACTGCGCTCCAGCGTGGGCGACAGAGCGAGACTCTGTCTCAAAAAACAAATAAAATAAAATAAAATAAAATGAAAAAGAGAAAAAATGCATTAAAGCACCTAAGCTTCACGACTTAAGAAGCAGCTATTTATTACCTCCATTCTCCATTTTTTAGACGAGAAAAAAGTGGCTCAGAGACTTGCAAAGATGTATACAAGTTCACACAGGTATTCAGTGATTAAACTGGGGATTTCCAACCACTTCTGTCTGATTCTAGAGCATATGACATAGATAATATTCTTTGCAACATCCAACAAAATGCTTCATTTATGGCATTATACTAGGGTAGCATCAGATAGGCTACATAGGCAATGAAATATTTAGGTGATCTAAAGAAAAATGTGGCCGGGCGCGGTGGCTCACGCCTGTAATCCCAGCGCTCTTGGAGGCCGAGGTGGGTGGATCACGAGGTTAGGAGATCGAGACCATTCTGGCTAACACGGTGAAACCCTGTCTCTACTAAAAATACAAAAAATTAGCCGGGTGTAATGGCGGGCACCTGTAGTCCCAGCTACTCAGGAGGCTGAGGCAGGAGAATGGCATGAACCCGGGAGGTGGAGCTTGCAGTGAGCCGAGATCGTGCTACTGCACTCCAGCCTGGGTGACAGAGCGAGACTGTCACACACACACACACACACACACACACACACACACACACACACACACACAAATCTCATTTGTTCAAAATATGACAGAGAAGCAGGGAAGAAGCCCCTGGAAGGATAAAATGGCCATCACTAAAATTAACACACTAAAACTCCTGCCACGGTATTCGGAGGAAGTCTCTCAGAGCCCACTGGCTCTTCATAAGCCTACTAATCTTTAACATCTTCTCCAGCATATTAGAATTCCCAAATTTAAAAAAGCAATACTCCTTCATTCCTGTTTTGTTTTTTTTTTTTAAAGAGGGAATCTTGCTTCCCTGAAGGCAGGCACACTGGCCACAATGAGGAGTGGTCATCAGCGCGCCAGGCTGCATAAAGACAACAAGGGACTGGAAACAGTATTGTAATGCCCAACAATTTGGGAGCAATCATACAGAAGCAAAGTGTGTACAACAGTGGATTATTATAATGCTGAGACCAAGCAGTTGAGAAAAAGTCGTATTATATTCACTTCCCCACACTTAAGAAGACAAGCAAACAAAGTATTTGATAAAGATCAAAGATCTGTACCCCCAGCCCTGTGGTTATGAGACGAAACAGAAACAAAACAAAACAAAACAAAACAAAAAACCATGGTTTTTATAGGATTAGTTATCTGTGACTTGGAAACCTCAACTTGACCAGCATAGTCAGTTCCTCAGTGTTCCAGAGGGCTGAGCTTTCTCAGGGCCCAACTCCCTTACTTCTCGGAGACTGTCGATGATCCAGTATATGGATTATTATCATACTTTTTAACAATATTTTTGTGTACAGTGCCATATATAAGGACTTCCCCTACATATTCCCTCAATTTCACTTTGAATGAACCCCATGCACATCCTACGGCGTGAGGGCCAGGGCTGGGTCTCGGGCCTGCTCTGAATGCCTGCACTGCTGGGTCTCCATCTTGCTGCTGACTACTTGGCTCTGTCTCTGGCGTTTAGGAGCCTAGGGCACACTTGACCTCAGCTGTCCCAGCCTTGCGTTGAGGGTCCTGGGCACATCTACGGACAGATGTATTCAGAGTGAATCATAAGGGTTTTGGTCTACAATTTGTGCTGCATCATTCTTCCCTGAAATTCATCATTCATTCCACAATATTTAAGAGGGTGGCAGTTACCATCTCTGTGTTTTGGGGCCTGAAACAACGTTGTCTTTTAAGAGAATGTGCTTAGGTGAAGTTGCTCCTCCCCTAGTTAAGTCTTTGGGGCCCTGTCCTCAGGAAGTCTAGTAATTAGAGTAAACCAGCCGGGTATGGTGGCTCACACCTGTAATCACAGAGCTTATAGGAGGTTGAGGCAGGAGGATCACTTGGGCCTAGAAGTTTGAGATGAGCCTGAGCAACATAGTGAGACCTTGTCTCTACAAAAGATAAAACACATTATCCAGGTGTGGTAGTGTGCGTCTGCAGTCCTAGCTACTCAGGAGGCTGAGGCGGGAGGATCACTTGAGCCAGGTTGAGGCTGGAGTGAGCCGTGATCGTGCCACCGCACTCTAGCCTGGGTGATAGTGTAAGATTCTGTCTCAAAAAAATAATAATGATATTAAATAGCCGGGTGAGGTGGCTCACACCTGTAATCCCAGCACTTTGGGAGGCTGAGGTGGGTGGATCACAAGGTCAGGAGATCGAGGCCATCCTGACTAACACGGTGAAACTCTGTCTCCACTAAAAATACAAGAAATTAGCCGAGGGTGGTGGCAGGCGCCTGTAGTCCCAGCTACTCGGGAGGCTGAGGCAGGAGAAGGGCATGAACCTGGGAGGCAGAGCTTGCAGTGAGCAGAGATCGCGCCACTGCACTCCAGCCTGGGCGACAGTGTGAGACTCCGTCTCAAAAAATAAAAAAAAAAAAAGTGTAAACTGTACCCAGAACCGATAGATGTTGGGTCAAATCATAGTTCTATCCCAACGTAAATGAGCCATAAATCAAGTGACGGGCTAAACTCTGGCACTTACTGCTTCTGGTTCACTCAGTTGCAAACTGTGACAGTCGACAAGTAGGTGTACGTTTTGGATGCTGTCTCAGGAGCTAGGAGAGATCCTGACATGCAGCATGGTCTTGGTTAATAAAACATGGGTTTTATTAAATCAGAGGGATCTGAGTTGGAGCCCAGCTCTACCACTTGCTAGAAGGTGACCACAAAGCCCCTGAGATGATTCTGGGGGAGCACTCTGGGAAGGTGCTGTGTGAGGGGCAATGCTTTCTAGAGTCCCTGTGTGGCAGCCATAGAAACGTGCCTTTCAGTCACCCTGCAAGAGAACCTGCTATGGGAGCAGAGCTGGTGCACAGAGGCCATGCTGCTCCCAGCCACTGACTGAACATGGCAGGGGGACTAGTGCCAGCCCATTCCTGCCCAACACAGGACCCTTCTGTGGGGGAAGCCTTGGTTTGGGGACGTTCTATCAGCCTGGCCCAAATGTTCTCCGCACTGTGATGTGGTCTGAGACGCTTCTAGTCCATCCTTCCTGGCCTTTTTCCTTTCACAGACTTTTGACCTGTGTCAGAACCTGGCACAGAACAGGTGCCTAATAAATGCTCACTAAATAATCTCAGAGCTGAAAAGGACTATAGACACAAATCCACTTTTATGTCCAATGAAGCTGCCCTGACAAGTCCACACTGAGCTTTGGGGGATGGAAAACTTAACTTACTACTCTCCAAAGCAACCTGTTGGTTGTAATTGGTTTTAATTTAGACAATCCCTCCTTGTTCTGAGTGACATGCAACTCGCTGCTCTCCAGAGTCACACAGGGTGCTCTGCAGAGCCTGAGACAACCCACCAGACAGCTGAAGGAAGAGCACTTCCCTCCATCAGCCACACAACAAACGACCAGTCCCCTTGCCATCCCAGTAACTAATCAGTCTGGGTCCTAAAACTGGGCCAGTATTTCAGGCTTGGTCTGACCAGTAGATGCTAGTGGGTCAAAAAACATCAATGAAAGAGAGATAGGTAGAACAGTACCTGCCCTCAGCGAGCTCCCAGCTAGTTAGGCAGTCAGACGAGTAATTATAAACCTTATGCAGCCCGGAGGGATGCGATGGAGCGGGGGACAGGGGAGGCTTTCTTCTTTTAAATTTTTATTTATTTATTTATTTTTTGATACAGAGTCTCACTCCATTGCCTAGGCTGGAGTCCAGTGGTGCAATCCTGGCGCACTGCAACCTCCGCCTCCCAGGTTCAAGCTATTCTTGTGCTTCAGCCTGCCATGAAGCTGGGACTACAGGCATGTACCACCACGCCTGGCTAATTTTTTAAATTTTAGTAGAGACAAGGTTTTACCATGTTGCCCAGGCTGGTCTTGAACTCCTGGTCTCAAGCAATCTGCCTGCCTCAGACTCCCAAAGTCTGGGATTACAGGCGTGAGCCACTGCGCCAGGCCTGGGGAGGCTTTCTGAAGAAAATGCTGTGTGGGTTTTAAGATGAAGACTTTCAACCCCTACATGAATTCAGGAAGGGGATGTGGGGTTTTAGGTAGAGGAGACAGGCAGCTGAGCAGAGGCAGGGAGGCAAGAACCGCATGGCATATAGAGAACCGCGAGCACTAGGTGGGGGTGAAGTGTACCGGGGTATCACACACCTTTTAGGGGAGTTACAGAGATGGCATAAATAAAGCACTGTGCTTGCTACTAGATGCCTGAACACCAATAACCATTTTTCCCATTTTTCTTATTATAATTATAGCTACAGGTTTTTTTATTTGCTGTTGTTAGCACTTTAGGTTCAAATTAAACTGGTGGTTAACCAAAACCCCTGGTTTCTCCCCACCCTTTAAATAGTGTTGGTTTGTCTCTTATTTTATTGCTACTAACAAAACCTAAATGCAAGGAAATACACATTTATTCTACTTAAGATTTGTTTTGCTAATTTGGGCTTATTATACCTTTGAAATTTTTTTGTTTTAATAAAATCTCGATTGCTATCTAACCTCGACATTGCCTCTAAGCAATATATATTCACTTGCCTTCTCAACATCTTCACCTGGATAAATACTCAAACTCTGTAACATACACATCCTCCCTAGGCATCATAAATTTAATTTGTCCAAATCATCTATCTCTTGAGGAAATTTATTATTATTATTATTATTACTGTAGAGATGGGGTTTCGCTATGTTGCCCAGACTGATCTTAAACTCCTGGGCTCAAGTGATCCTCCCACTTGGTCTCTTTGGTCTCTCAAAGTGCTGGGACTACTGGCATGAGCCACTGTGCCCAGCTACGAGGAAATGTGATAGGCAAATGTTTTCTTAATTTATTGAATAACTGAATGGATGAGCTATTTTTTAAAACACATACATATGAAATTTCATTTACTAAATGGTTCCCATGAGGTCTTCAGGTCTCACAGACTTCTTTCATATGATCAAAACAATCTGTTGATTAGTTGGGGAGTGAAATCAGTCAAAATACACTGGTTTGTTCTGTATGGTGTTAAATTAACAAGTTGGTGGACTTCTTTCCCCCCTGGGATCTAGCAGGCATCTCTGAGCTGTAGGTGTAACTAGAATTTCTCTCTTGGGGGAAGGCTCTTTTCAAGCAAGCAGTCCAATTCCCCTGTCATTTTGGGCCTTTGTACATGTACTTGTGGGGCCCATATAATTTGTGCCCGTAATTTCTCTCCGTGTGTCATGTGAGACCTAAACTTTTTTTTTTTTTAAATTATACTTTAAGTTCTAGGGTACATGTGCACAACGTACAGGTTTGTTACATGTGTATACATGTGCCATGTTGGTGTGCTGCACCCATTAACTCGTCATTTACATTAGATGCATCTCCTAGTGAGACTAAACTCTTATACGAGAAACACCATGTGACTCTAGGCCTCAGCTTCCTCATCTGTACAAGGTGAGTCTGACCTCAGAGCTCCCTCAGACAAGCGCTGAGTACTCGCTGAGCTCTGCCCATGAGTTCATCATGGGGCAGGGCATGGCAGGGAAGATGGGAAAAGCCATAATCTTTGTTGTGTCGCTGGGTTCAGCAGTTAATTTTTTTAGACCATACATCAAACTTGTCCAACCTGTGGGCGGCATGCAGCCCAGGAAAGCTTTGAATGCAGCCCCACACAAATTTGTAAACTTTCTTAAAACATTATGAGATTTTTTTTAAAAAGCTCATCAGCTATTGTTAATGTTAGTGTATTTTATGTGTGGCCCAAGACAATTCTTCCAATGTGGCCCAGGGAAGCCAAAAGACTGGACACCCCTGCTATGTATCACAGACCACTTTTGAATGTCTGTTGAAATCTCTCACTAAAGAGAGAGAGAAAAAAAAAGCAAAACACACCCCAAATTTCCTATATGTAACTCTGAAACCTAATCATAGACCTTCCAGGACTCGATGTAGGAAATCAGTAATGCATTTCAAGATAAAACTATTACACAGGCAGCTGGGTGTGATGGAACCTGCCTGTAGTCCCAGCTACTCAGGAGGATGCAGGAAAAATCTCGCAGCATGGCCCTCTGTAATGACAGCCTGAAGTCAATCTCGGGCTCTCGCTCTCTAATCCTTCTGGAAAAGTCCAGGCTCTGTGCCCCGGGACTCTCACTCCCCCACTCCCTGTGTGGCTGCGAGCAAGCTTTCTGAATTCTCATGGGCTTACATAGACACGCCATCCTAGCCCTGTTACGTCCTTAAAGGACAGAGTGTAAATTCATAAAGTAAGGTCAAAAGGAAGGTCCACAGGATGGGACGGGGCTGACTATAAGAGGTTTGTTGGGAAATGCGAGTCCAGGGTTGAACCTGGAAAAAGCACAGGATGTAGGCCTGTCCACAGAGAGGCTAGCTCCTGCAGCCCCATGCTTGCTTCTCCCTCTGCCAGAGCGCTTTTCAGTTTGTCCTGCCTCTCAGAATCTGCTGAGGTGTCTGCACCACCAGCCTGCGAGCTCCTTGAAGGCAGGAACTGTGTTATTTTCCCTTTGGTAAAGCCAGTCTCTGTATGCTGTAGACATGAATAATTGTTAAACAAATGACCCTGACTGTGGGAAAAACAGTGCATTTATGATTGTGTGCCCATGGGAACATTCTACTTACAATCCTCTCCATTTATTCTCAGAGAAAGTGTAACTGCCACGCAAAAGCATCCGTCACAGATTACCATCAGCCTTCTGTCTCATAACAGCCTGGGATGGGCGAGTCAGGAAACCACAGCTCTGCAGGTGGGCTCCTGTGCAAAGCGAGGCTCAGCCCTGTCTGCTGCCTCTAAAGGTGCAACTCAGCTCTGCCTGGGCCCAGGCCTGCAGAGAGAGACCCGCTCCTCCAGAGGGAGGCCTCTGGGAAGGCACAGGCTGCCCACTTCTGCTTCTCTGGAGTGTCAGCCTAGGAGCCACACTCCTCCTTCCTGGAAAGCAGGCGGCCAATGCCTTTCTCTCCCTGGGACTGGCACAGTGGTCCTGCTCAGCCTTAATGCTCGGACTTGGGAGCTCCCTTTGGAGACAGAACAACTCTTCATACTCTGTCTTGAGGGCCAATTTTCTCTTCCCAGTAGGACTGGGAACCAGCATTTGCCCATAACAAGAATTTCCTAGGAGGTAGGGCATTCGGCATTAAAACTGGGATAATCCAGGGCAAACCAGGGTGAATGAGCTGCCCTGCTGGGAATTCCTTTCTTATCTTTCACCACAGTAACCATCGCAAGGGTGGGCATCTAACAAGCACCCCCCCAGCTGATACCACTGGACCTCATTCCCTGCTTCCCGCTGCTCCCCACCCAGTTCGTCCTGTCACTTGCTCTCTCCATTTCCTCACCCTGCCCCACCCCCACCCTGCCGTCACTCTCCAAGCCTCCACTGGAACCTGGCCCCTGGGCCTGAGAATACACTTAAATAAGCCCAGACAAGGTTACTACCTTTCCACTTCCAGCTCCAATGCATGCTTTCCAGCTCTCGAGTCACTGGGCCTGTTAGTGAGTCAGGCACTGCTGACTACATCCCCACTTCTGAGAACCTCTCCTCCTTAATCCCCAGTCTTCAAATTCTCCTGGCTTTCCATTTTGCTCTCTGTGATTCCTGTTCAGCCTCCTTCACAGGGTTCCTATTTATCTCTTATGTCAAGTGTTTTTAATCCACGGTCCAGGGAAAGGCTTGAAGAGTCTAAGAAACCTCCAAAATTATCTGCAAAAGTGAGAGTGCACGCTGCTTCTGGAAATGCATTTACCATGTTCTTAAATGGGTTTGCGCTCCAAAACAGATTTTAAAATCAATGTGAACTACATGGAATTTCTTATTTTACTCTATGCTCACGAGTCTCAAAACTGTATGCACGGCCGGGCGCAGTGGCTCCCACCTATAATCCCAGCACTTTGGGAGGCTGAGGCGGGTGGGTCACGAGGTCAGGAGATCGAGACCATCCTGGCTAAAAGCCATCTCTTAAAAATACAAAAAAAAAAAAAAAAAAAAAAAAAATTAGCCGGGCGAGGTGGCGGGCGCCTGTAGTCCCAGCTACTCGGGAGGCTGAGGCAGGAGAATGGCATGAACCCGGGAGGCGGAGCTTGCAGTGAGCTGAGATTGTGTCACTGCACTCTAGCCTGGGCGACAGAGTGAGACTCCGTCTCAAAACAACAACAACAAAACAAAACAAACAAACAAAAAACTGTATGCACTGTAAGAATCAGGTGAGTGTTTATTAAAACATAAATCCCTAGGCCCCCATTTAGGAGATTCTGATGCAGTAAGTCTCAGGCGGGGCAGGGTCTCTATTGTAACACACATGCTTGCTGGTTCTAGGCAAATGGTCCACGAAGGAAACTTTGAGGACCATTGGTTTTCACATCTCCTCACAGGCTCTGTCATCCATGCCAGGGTTTACACGATCACCAATACACTGATAAATCCCATGTAGATGACTCTCCAGTCCTGTCCTTTCTTCTAAGATATGGAGCCATATTTCCAACTGTTGGACATAACTTAGACACCTCACAATTCAACGTGCTCAAGAGAGAAAGTCTTCTTTCCACTGTTTCCCATTTCAGGGAATGGAAGCAACACCTACCCAATCCCCTGAGTCTGAAACCTGAAGGCCATTTCAGATGCTTTTTTGTGCTTCACCCTCTATGGACCAGTAGCCATCTATTCTATTTCTTAAACATCTTTTGGATCTGTCCCTTTCTCTCCCTTCTTGCTGCCAGTCCCAGCCCTTGTTATTTCTCATTTAGACCACAATAGCCTCCGAGCTATTCCCCTGCCTCTGGTTGAAATCTCATGCCTCCAACTCTTCAATTGCAATGTCACCAGAAAGACCTTCATCAAAGGCAAACTGACTGAGCCTCTTCCCTCACTGGGAGCTCTGCCACTTACTAGCTATATGACCTCATACAAAACTTATGTGTTCCCCAGTTTCTATCTATAGCTTATCCTCCTTTATCTGCCCATATCTTTCCCCTTTCCTCATCTTCTTTATAGGGTTGTCTGGAGAATTAAGACTTAATATGTGTAAGCACTTGGAGCAATACCTGACCCCATGCGGCATGACGAAGGGAGTCATTGTTATTAAGGAATATAATCCCAGCTCTGGGGCAGGCACTCAGGGGCCTTCACATTGTAGCCCTTGCCAAAGTGTTCATAGCCAACCCAACCCTTGGCTTACTCTTGTGGAAATGCACACAGGCCCCTAACACACACCCCTGCACTCTGTGGCCTCTGCTCTGGCTCAGGCCACTTCCTCTGCCTGGGATACTTTTCTCAGCCGAGCCGAGCTGACCCAAGCCGACCCACTAATTCCTACTCATCCATAAAGACTTGGAATATTTGTTATCTCTTTTAGAAAATCTTCCCCGAAGCCCCAGGCTGAGTTAGATGGTCCTTCTCTGAGCCTTATTATCCCTATTATCATGGTCCTGTGCCTACCATCACAGCACTTACTGCGGCAATGTCTACGCTAGGACCCTCTGTTGGCCAGTGAACGCCTCCAGGGCAGGGGCCATTTCTTCTAGGCAGGTTTCTCCCTATGTAGAGTGAGGACTTAGGCCACAGTTCTCTTCCTATCTGTTGACCTCTAGAAGTCCAAGACTACAGGGTAGATTCCTCTGCTGGTCCCAGGGAACTTCCCTTCTTGCTCTGCTGGACCTGAGGCTGCCCACATATGGCCCAGCACATTTTAGCAAGGAAGGACCTATCTGATCACACAGCCCAACCAGCAGCCTGGATAGCCAGGCTTCACCTGGTAGTGAAAGCATCCCCATGATATTGGGCCAATTAAGATGACTTTTCTGCTATTCCTCAAGTAATTAGGAAGAGATATTTCTCCTGCCTAAGATGATTTTTTTCCTACACCCAGAGGTTTGATTCTT
Source organism: Rhinopithecus bieti (assembly GCF_001698545.2). Classification (NCBI taxonomy): domain Eukaryota; kingdom Metazoa; phylum Chordata; class Mammalia; order Primates; family Cercopithecidae; genus Rhinopithecus; species Rhinopithecus bieti. The sequence goes on from NW_016810565.1 coordinate 5,158,154, forward strand.
ACCTTTTCTCAAAGCTCACATTGTCATTGCTTTCAAAACACACCTATCCACCCATTCCCATTCATTTAATAACTACTAACAGGCATATGGCTCAGCGCTGAAGGAGATTACAATCTATCAGGAAAAACAGATCATTGCAAAATGGGTGTACGAGAGTATTGGGAAGGGAGAACATCAGGCTTTGCAGGAGGAGTTCTTGTCTGTAAACCAGAGCTGATAAAATTAGTATGGTCTATTTATATGGTGATTAATAGATAAGACACGAGGGTGCCCAGCACCATGCTGGGTACATTCTTCATACTCAGTAGGTGTGTGTCTCTGTCCCCCAAACCCCACCCCAAGGTGCCATGTGCCTCTGATTACTTTCAAGCCGTCACGACAGCCACTTTGAGCTATCTTCTTCCCAAGACTGTGGGCTTCTGGATAACAGGCCCATGTCTGAGTTCAGATACCCCTCCTCAGTGAGCCATCGTCCTCAGCGTAGCCTGGTGCCTCTGGCCTGGGCTCTGCAGCTGCCAAGTGCATTAGAAAGGGGTGAGTACTGAAGGGTGGGGGGCTAGAGAGAAGTAGCCATAAATAAATGTTCCCAAAGCTAAGCAGAAACACAGCCAGACTGAGGCAGTTTGTAAAGTCCTGACTTGTTTACCTCCAACATACAAGCAACAAAAGTGAATCTTAAAAGCTGGACTGAGAACCATCAGTAAGGAGCCTCCTGGATGGAAGCAGAGCAGCCCACACTAAGGGGTTTATACAAACCTGTCTGGGCACTCCAGCGCAGAGCAGAGCTGGGGTCTACCCACAGAGCCCCAAGACAAGGCCCAGCACAGAGGAGGAGACAGGGGCCTTCTCCTGTGCCAAATTCCAGTCTCTCTCTGAAGCACATCACTTGCTAGTTCAGTAGACCCCCTGCAGGCGTGAAGCTTGGCTCTGGTAACATAGGTGACATCTACACTGATTTCATACAATGCTCAAACCACCGTCACAAGGTCATTATCACATTTATTCCCACTTCACACTGTGTGCTTCCCCCAAGTCACACAGGGAGTCAAGTCAGAGACACTGCTGGACAGGACCCTGCCTCCTGCCATCCGGAGGCCTCTCCTTCCAGCTCTCGGAGAACTCTCTGACACTATGAACTCCCCTCTGCCCAGGCAGCCCCACCCTGTCTCCCCTCAGCCTGGCCCAGCCTCACCATTCTACTTTTGCCACAGACTTGCCCTCCTTCTTGCCCTCCTTGCCTCCTGTGTGAAACTTCTCAATTGGCTCCCATAACACCGCATAGCTTGGCTCTTCTCTGGACTGCCCCCTTTCTGACCACTGTCTTTCCCAAGGTGGAGAGGAGCAGAGAGAAAGAGTACTTTAGAGAAAGTCTGGCTGACTGGTGCCCACCAGGAAGCAGTGTTGTGCTGGGAAGCAAGGCTGGGCACAGAGAGTTAAGGCCAGCCCTCATCATGGAGTCAGTGTGGGGAAGTGAGAACACTTTGGACAACAGCTCCAGTTCTGCCCCAGGTCTGGCTCTGTCGCTTGCCAGCAAAAAGACTTCAGGGAGGTATGTTTACAGCTCTGTAAGACGAGGAGATTCATCTTTTTGGACTTTCTTTTGCATTTGCTGGAGATCAAATAAGGCTGATGAAATAAACAGGAGAGCAGTTTACTAAACATGATTAGCACCCAGCAGATACCATCTTGAACAAGGACAACGCTGGTTGAATAAACAGCAAATCCGTATGAGGCAAGACTTAGGGTGGAATCCGCATGAAACTGCCTTCCGTGTCCACATGGAGAGCTGTCATTATCACGTAGTCTTTTAACTTCTAAGGAGAAAAACAAGGTGGCAGGTTCCTCACTGTGGCCTGGGGAATTGCCTCAGGCCTCACCAAGTGGGACCAGGCTGTCGGATCCTGTCTTTGTGGAATGGCCCAGATCCACTGTGGAGGTCACTGAGGGCCCACTCCTGAGCCCTGCTGTTGGGAAATCACAGTTTCCGGGCCCTGATTTGCTGCTGTGCTTTCCTCTAGCCTCTACTCACACTGCCCTCCATCCCCACTACTGCCCCCAGGGAAGACTCCCTGAACCACACGGAAGAGAATGCTAATGCCCACCCTCGGGCCCCTGCCGCTCCCCTCAGCTGCTTAGCTTCTCTGCAGAACACTTACCATACTTGCCACTGAACTGAGGGGCAAGCGCTTCCATGAGGCAGGTTGTTTGGTTTGGTCTTTAAAGTAGTGTTCATCTCGGTAGCTCTAGTAACTGGGACCTAGTGATTGCTCAACAAATGCCTTTGAATAACTGCTGGCTTTTGTGTTTGCTGAGTTTTGCCAGGTATCGTGTTTCTCAGCCTGCAAGGATTTTGTGGTGGGGTGGCACGACTCACTTGAGATCTGGCCACCTCTGCTTTCTCTTTCTTTTTTCCTGCATTTATTTGAAAAATAAAACAAGGGCCGGGCACAGTGCTCACACCTGTAATCCCAGCACTTTGGGAGGCCAAGGTGGGAGGACAGTTTGAGCCCAGGAGTTCAAGACCAGCCTGGGCAACACAGATTCTGTCTCTACACAAAATAAAAAAAGTTAGCCAGGCATGGTGGTGGGTGCCTGCAGCCCCAGCTGCTCAGAAGGCTGAGGTGGACGGAGGATCCCTTGAGCTGAGGAGGTTAAGGTTGCAGCGAACCGTGTCTGTACCACTGCACTCCATCCTGGGTGACAGAGCAAGACCCTGTCTTCAAAAAAAAAAAAAAAAAAAAAAAAAAAGAAAAAAGAAAAAGTGCTGTACGTGCAAAGTGTCACAAGAGAAGGGCATTTAGTTCTGCCTGAGGGACCCCCAAGGGATGCTGTCATGAAGGGGAAGCAAGACTTTTCAAGAGGAAACAAGGAACCATTTCAAGCAGAGGGAAGAGTGTCAGCAAAGGCAGAGTGGTGGGTGGGGGGACCTCAGTCATCACCTTGGGGCCTCGTCACTTCTCAACACCTACCCAGGGGAATGAGGAAGCACACCCACACTGCCACGTCCCAATTCAGGGACTGAGAAACAGAGACGCTTGGAATCACAGCCTCATCGGAGCTGAAAAACATTCTGCAGTGATTTTCTTAGGAAACAGGCCTAGAGAAGGAAGTAACTTGCCCGACACCCATGGCTGATCCGCGGCAGAGCCTGGACTAGACAACAACCTGACGTTCTGTCGCGCAGTAAGGCTTTTCTGTTCCACTTGGCAACACAGCAAAACCCAACTCCAACTTTCACTATTTTGAAGCTGTTTTCACTCCACCTTTTACTCTGAAAAATTTCAAACCTACAGGAATATACAAGGGACACTCTTGCACCTTTCACTAAACATGCCCATGGTTAACATTTGCCGCATGTGAGTTATCTCTGCCTTTTCCCTGAGCCATCTGAAAGTCAGCTGCAGATATCATGATACTTCAATCCTAGGGACTTTAGCATACATTTCTTTAAAATAAGGATATTCTAATATATAACGTAAATACCACTGTCACAACAAAGAAAATCAACAATTTACTAAAAATCTAATACAGAGTCCATATTAAAAGTTACCCATGTAATCCCAGCACTTTGGGAGGCCAAGGTGGATGGATCACCTGAGGTCAGGAATTCGAGATCAGCCTGGCCAATGGTGAAACCCTGTCTCTACTAAAAATACAAAAATTAGGTGGGTGCAGTGGCACACGCCTGTAGTCCCAGCTACTTGGGAGGCTGAGGCAGGAGAACTGCTTGAACCCGGGAGGCATAGGGAGGTGTAGGTTGCAATGAGCGGAGATAGCTCCAATGCACTCCAGCCTGGGCAACAGAGGGAGACTCTGACTCAACAACAACAACAAAAAGTTACCCAATTTTTAGGTCCGGTGCGGTGGCTCAAGCCTGTAATCCCAGCACTTTGGACGCGAGACAGGTGGGATCACCGAGGCTCAGGAGATTCGAGACCAGATCCTGGCCTAACACGGGGAAAAACCCTGTCCTTCTATTAAAAATACATCCGGCCAAAACTGAGCGCCAGGAGAGGTGGCGGGCCGCCTGTAGTCCGCAGCCTACTTGGGAGGCTGGAGGCAGGTAGAATGGCGTGAACCGGGGGGAGGCGGAGGCTTGCAGTGAAGCTGAGATCTGGCCACTCGCACTCCAAGTCCGGCGCGACAGAGCAAGATCCGCCTCAAAAAAAAACAAAAAAAAAAAAAACAAAAAAAAAACAAAAGTTACCCAATTTTTATAAAATGTTTGATTTTTTTGGGATGCAGGATCTGCTCATGGATTACATTTGGTTGAGCCGTCTGCTTACTCTCTTTCAAGCTAAGCTAGAATGTGAAACTATTTAAAATTTTTTCATTGACAAAGATGTTGTGTGTGTAAAAAATTCAGGCCAACTGAAAGTAGACTGTAGGTTAAGAGGTGACTGCCAGATCTCCAATGGAAAGCTGTATTTTCCCCTTGGTAATTATTAACTCACTTATAGGGTGTCATTTTTTTCTTAATGGGCACAGGTGTGAAACAGGTTTCATGCTATGAAGTAGACTTAAAATGTTTATTGTGAAGTATTTCAGGCCTGTGAGAAGTAAGTTCCCACGGTCCCACCACGCACTCTAGGAAATCTGACAGCAAGTCCTAAAGCTGTTTAGTTCAAGTGACACCTGCATCCTCCTCCCAGACCCAGAGCTCCTCCTCTCGACCAGGGGGAACTGCCACCTTGCAGATGGTGTTTTCAATTCCATGCATGCTGTCTGTAGTACAGCCATACAACTGACTATTTTACATACATGGTTCTCAAACTTTTTTGGTCAGAGAACCCCTTTACACTCAATTATTGAGGATGCCAAAAAGCTTCTGTTTTATGTAGGTTAAGTCTCTCCATATTCACCTTATTTGAAATTAAAACTAATACTTTTTTAAAACACAAGAATATACAAGCAGACATTTCATTAGCTGCCACAGTGATGATGTCAAAACATCACATAGCTCTGGAAAATTCCACCGTGCATTCATGAGACAAGAGCTGAAATGGCAAATGATGTCTTAGTAATATTATAAATATAGTTCTGACCTACAGACTCCTTGGAGGGTCAATCTCTGGAGTACATTTTGAGAACTGCTGCATTACAGCAGTGAAAGACAATGAATTCGCTCTCTGTGTATTAACATGGGAAACCCAAATGGTGACTGAGCCCCATTTTTGAGAGTGTTAGAATTAAAGAAAGGCTTTGGGTAAATAAAGTCTACATTCAGTGTTAAACCCTGATACCTTCTTTTCTGTCCAAATTGGTTGCCCACGTTGTGGGCAATCAAGATGTTTGCCTTTTCTCCTTGGATGCCACCCTCTCAGATGCCTGAACAGCTGGTCTCCATTTCTCTGTGAAGTCTGGTGCAATCTAGAAAAACACTCCAATCAACTGTTGGGGGAGTCTGATATTCCTAGACTGACCCTGTCTCATATGCATCTCCCATACTCTTTCAAGGTCACCGACGTAGCCCTTTCTTTGGGGAGCCATCTGACAGTCACGTGGACGTTAAGGCTACTCAAACCTCAAAAACATTTATATAGGTTGCTCTGTGTCTTCATCCCAAAATTTGTGTCCCCAGAGTCTGTGACTCTGATCACTTGTGAAGTAGAAGAGGTTTTAGCACAGCCTTGGGACAACCGTAGAGGCCTGGCTTGGGCCAAGGACTGGGACAGTATGTCCAGCTCCAAGGATGAATTAACAGCCTGGGAATGAAGACCCTGGCTCTGCCCTTACAAACACCCTAGATGACAGAGCAGCCACTTGGACTCCGTGTTATTTACTAGGCACAGAGACAAACATGAATGCATAACACAAGCGTCCTGCTCTGAAAGAGCTCTAGGCTGGTAGGAGAGATCCTGAGCCGACAGAGCATCGACAAGAGATACGCACGCAGGCACCGGGTGCTACAGGACGGACGAGGTCTCTTTTGTCTCTTGTGGTATTAACAGCACAGAATGACGGAGACTGCAAAATAGAGATCAGGAGGGCCTCGATTCTAGCCTTGACTCTGCAAACTGAGACGAGTTTAGCTTTGAGAAGTTAAAGTTGAGAGGGCAGATTCTGATCCTCTCAGAGATCAAAAGCTCTGCCAAGTGACAACAATGTGACCTGGAATACGTTACTTTGTAGGCCCTTGTTTTCTTTTCTTTTTGAGGTAGGGTCTTGCTCTGTCGCAGGCTGGAGTGCAGTAGTGTGATCATAGTTCACCGCAGGCTTGAACTGCTGGGCTCAAGCAATCCTCCCACCTCAGCCTCCTGAGAAGTTGAGACTATAGGCTTCACGCATGCACTACTATACCTGGCTAATTTTCTTTTTTTTTTTTATTTTCTTTTCTTTTGTTTTTTTGTAGAGACCAGGTCTCACTACAATGCTGAGGCTGGTCTTGAACTCCTGAGCTCAGGCGATCCCCCTGCGTTGGACTCTCAAAGTGTTGGGATTACAGGTGTGAGCCACAACGCCTGGTCAACTGTAAAGTGGGAATAGTGATACAAAACCTCAAAGGGTGAGAATTAAATAGTATGTATATCATGTAACTAGCATAATGGTTGGTTTATAACACTCAGAAAAGCTGAGCTGTTATTTTCCTCTTCTGTGGGTTCAGTTACCAAAGTGAAGCCATTGGACTACACCAGTTCTCATCCATTTTCTGCCCCAGCCCACCTGAATATCTTAACACTCTCATGAGAATAACCTAGAATCTCCAGAGGAATGTTTCTCAACTAGAGGCACATGGGATTCTTTGAGACAGAGGAAGGCAGAGAAGCATCAGAAGCTCTCCAAATGATTTGGCTACAGGTCTTTAGGGAAGTGTGTGTTCCCATGGAGAGTGAACAGACCACGTGATCTCTGAGGGCTTCTTCAATTGCCTCTGGGACTCTCTCATTTGCCTGTGAGGACTGGAAACACCTGTGAGGAAAGGAAACCCTAGGTGTTCCTGGAGACTCTTCCAAATCCTGACACAAAGGCGTACAACTGGGTGGGAAGGATTGTAAGGTGAACTCTGGCTGTGTGAGACTTCTTACATCTTTACAGCTTCAAGATGTGCAGCACAGTGGAATAAACAGTAATGATTGTGCCCAGGCAGCCACAGTTCCTTCACTACCTGACAACAAGTGAAATGTCTGTCTGGTCTCTTCTCTAACATGCCACACCAGGAAGCTCCACTGAGTAGCAGCTTTGGTAGCACAGGAATCTCCAGGACCATATATCAAAGTAGTTAATTAAATCCAGCAGTTCAATAAATGTGTATTGCCAGGCAATGTTTTAGGCATTGGGGATACACCAGTGAACAAAACAGGCAAAAATCTCTGCCTTCTGGGAGTTTACATTCTAGAGGGGTAAAGACAGACAGTACACAGTAAAACAAACACATTCTACAATATGTTAGAAGATAGTACATGCTTTAGAAAAAACCCACAGCCTACCAAGGACAACAGAGAGACCAGTGAAGGAAATGAAATTAACTGGCTGGCCCCAAAAGTGGCAGACATATCACGCATCCATATCACATTTCCTGCTGCTGCACTGCGATCTCAGCTAGTTCCTGCTCAGGTCAGCCTTGTTCAACCCACATTTCCTGGGAACCTGTTCTGCTAGGCCCACACCTCTACAGATTCTTCCAGCTAGCACCCCAGCTGCCCCAGCGTGGTGAAAGGAATCACCACCCACCTAAGACGTGTCTGACTCATGTTTCCCCCACACCCACGTGTGATCCACCGGATAGTCCTGGAGGCTACAGCACCACGACACTTCCTAAATCTGGTGACTTCTCACCACCTACCCTGACGGCTCCACTGCTGGCCCAAACCACCCTTACCTCTTACCCGGATGACTGCGGTAGCCTCCCAAGAGGTCTTCCTGCTTCTATTCTTGCCACACTGCCAGCCATTATCCACACAGGTGCCAGAGTGATTTTCTTAAGCTTCTATTGGACATCTTTCCCTTTGCTTCGAACCCTTCCTCCAAAGGCTTCCCCTGACTAAATTCTGACATATGCGCTAAATTCAGCACAGCTCACAGGCTTTACCGTAGGGCCTGATAAAACCTGTGCCCTTATTTGCCTTCACTCTTCCTTCTCCATGTTGCTCCAGTCTCTGTATTTTTCTTGACCTTTGAACCCAACAAACTGTTCCTATTTCAGGGCCTCGTCCCCATCTGAGGATACCTGCTGCCCCTTCCACCCCAAAGTCTTCAGATTTTACATGGCTGCCTCATGTCCCCACAGAGGGCACTGGCTAAGGCAGTGGCCCCGTCATTCTCTACCATGCTGCTCCACTGTTTTCACATCTCTTGGTGATGGTTTCTTGACTACATTCTGCCTCCCTACTCTGCCCTCAGTTGGAGGACAAGCCTGCCTGTCTTGTTTACCATTGTGTCCCTAGCACCCAGAGCAGCCACTGGGTGACTGGCTGCCTGTGATGCCTGCCAGTGCCTTCTAAAAAATCATTCCTATCCTTCAAAGTTCACCTGAGATCCCACTTTCTCTTTCAGGTCTTCCCTGACAGCCCCCAACTTCTCAACTCTTACTGCCCCTCCTGTCTATGCTTATTACTGTCTATGCTGCAGGGTCCTTACAGCGAGTCGCCTCCTCATTTCTGTGAGTGCTGCCTTCCTCACTCCCTACCAGTCCCTGAGGACAGAGGCCGCTCCAACTCAGGCGTAAGAGCAAAAGGGCAAAGCATCTGTGGTCAGGAGGCACAGGTTCAAGTCCTGGGTCTATCACTCACTGGCTATGTCTCAAGTTACTCTCTCCTTCTATGAAACAGAAGCAATAAAAACAATGCTAGCTGGGTGTGGTGGCCCACACCTGTAGTCCCACTGAGGCAGGAGGCTTGCTCGAGCTTGGGAGTTTGAGGCCAGCCTGGGCAATATGGCAAGACCTCATCTCTAAAAAATACAAAAACAAAAACACCCCACAATGCTACCTTCAGGATTACTGCGATAATTAAATAAAATAATGTCGGTGACAGCATTCTGTATGTTGTCATGCACTCAAGATAATTCCTAGCTCCTAATCCAGTTAGGGCTTGGAAAATGTTTCTTGATTGGTGAGTAGCCAGAGCTAGAGCTGGTAAGATATATTTGCACATTAAAAAGGCCCTTCGTATCCCCACCACAGGCGCCATGGTACCCCCATATGTCAGTCAGCATGAGGGAAAATAAAAAGTTCACAGCTCCTATGGCTGCTGACCCTGCAGCTCCACGAACGCTGCTTCCACCGGGACTGTCACTATGGTGCCAGGCCAAGGACCTGTGGCAGAGTGCAAGCAGCCTTGTACGGGGAAGGGACGCTCCAGAAAACCTGGGCTTTTGCTTTGGTTCAGCCACTACTCTGCTCCCCGTAGACAAATTCTGCTCCACACTGGGCCTCAATTTCCTGATCTGTGCACTCAAGAGCTGGACTAGATTAGTGTAATCTTCAGACTTGAAAATGATCACCACCAACAACAATATGACTTTTTTTCCCCCTCAATTAATTATCAAGGAATACATAAAAAAGACAAAAGTAGAGTTATTTTGGCTGAAGTAGAGGATAAGATGCCCAAAGCACCACTAACCTAGGTAAACTACTGTAGATCATCTCCAAGGTCTTTTCAAGACGGAAACTTCTAGATTTCTATGATTTTAAAACTGAAAAAGAAATTGATGTGCCTCCTCCCCATTTACTTCTGATATAATTTTCTGCAATTAGTAATTGACAGGGTAGAATAAGCTGCTAGAATTTTTCACAATGTAATTTACAACTGAAAATGACTTTGGAAGTTGATATGCCTTTGAAATGAAAAGTATTCTGTTTTCCAAAGTTCCATTCAGAAGTCCTCTAAAGTTAAAGGAAAGTTACTAAAATGATAGGAGCAGAAATAAAGCCCACTGGAAAATAAGCAGCCCTGGACAAGTTCTACCTACCACCATGTCAATTTTAACAACTCACTGCAAACTGCTTCTAAAGAGCCTATGTAGCGTGCTGCGAAAACCACCGGATGAGGCCATCCTTGTTAAACCCTGGTTCCATTCCTTCCTCAACCTGCCATGTGACCTTGGACAAGCCCCACAACTTTTCAGAGGTTTTCTCAGCTACGAAACAGGAGTGATGACAGCGTTCTCATCGATCTAACACGGTTAAAAGATTCAAATAAGAAAACTTGGTGAAATGGCACTTTGGAAATTGTGAAATAATTTTCAAAGTGAGGGACCATTACTTTATGCTAAAAAACAGCTGTCATAAGTCAATCAAACAAATGCCCCAAACCCCACAGGATAAAAGTCTGTCTGTCCTATCATCTATAATCTTTCAGAGTTGTACGGCAGGGGAGAGGCAGGTCCAAAATGTAATCTCCCCTCTAGAAAGAACAATCTCAATGAGGAGTGCAGTTTGTAGACTGGCTGGCACTCACACATGTGCTAAACAGCAACAGCCTATGGTCACAAGTCTCACAAGTGGAGGGTCAGGATTCTTGCTATTAAGTTCATGAAGTTCCTATAATAAAAACAACTCTCTCTGCCTATATTTAGATAAAACAACCAGTCTCAGGTCATTCTAGAGAGAAGAGCCAGGACTCACCAAATGTACCTCTGAGATAAACAACAATTCCCCTAGATGGCTCAGACCCTCCTCCCTATAATCTGAGGTAGGGGCTAATTTCTGAGTAAATCCTTCACCCAGAAACCATTAAAGGTCACTGGCATCAAGAGACACAGGCCTGTGTAATGGAAAGACCAGCGGCTGGAGAGTGAGCAGATTGTCACTAACGTGCTGTGCAACCTCATGTAAGTCCCCTGCCCTCTGGTCGTGGATTTCTCGATCAGTATACTAAGGGGGCATGAGATGATTTCCATAGCCCATTCACCATTAAGATTTTAGGTTTCCTCTTGACATCCCTCTGTTCCCTGTATTGGTTTCAGTACTTACCTTGTGGCCATGGCTGAAAAGTGGCAGCACAGGGAACCCTGAGGAGGTGAGTCCTGTACTCCCACCGGGCTATGCTGATCAGAGGACCACAGACCCTCTGAAGACAGCAACTTGATTTTTATAGACTACTTAAAACCAAACAGGAAAAGGAAGCTGAACCAGAGACAAAGGGGAAACAAACCCAAGTGAAAAACTGAAACCTAGGTAGAAAATAGAGAAACAAGAAGCTAGCAGTGCAGAGCCCTACCAGCGTGGGTGGCTGAGAGGCACTTCACAGGCCTGACCCCTCCACGGCTGGCAACCTCAAGCCTCTAAGCGCTTCCTGCAAGGGTGCAAGGGTGGGTGAAGCCTGCTGGAGGTAGGGGCCAGGTCGTGGTGCTGGCCCCCGACTAACTAGCTCTATAGTCTAAGTCAATGCCATTTAAGAGGTCTGGGCCTCGGTTTTCCATCTGTTATAGAAAGTGCAGGCTCAGCACAGACGACTTCCTATAGGCCTTAAGAAAAGGCTACAAGAACTCGCAAGAGTCCCCACTGACTCTCCAGAGAATAGACGACTAGATGGTAAAGACTATAAGCTGATCTTTTTTTTTTTCTGAGACAGAATTTCACTCCCGTCGCCCAAGCTGGAGTGCAGTGGCGCGATCTTGGCTCACCACAACCACCGCCTCCTGGGTTCAAGCGATTCTCCTGCCTCAGCCTCCTGAGTAGCTGGGATTATAGGCATGTGCCACCACGCCCAGCTAATTTTGTGGTTTTAGTAGAGACAGGGTTCCTCCATGTTGGTCGGGCTGGTCTGGAACTCCCGACCTCAGGTGATCCACCTGCCTCAGCTTCCCGAAGTGCTGGGATTACAGGCCTGAGCCACCGCGCCAGGCCGCCGATCAAGTCTTAATATTTGACTCTGGAACAAAATGTGTACTTCTACCGAGAAGACACCTCTCTCTAATGAGGACATTTAAGTCAGCAATTTAGAGCCTGAAAGGAAAACATTTGAGGAATACTGGGAACTTGGCTTTGGCTTTGTCATTTGTTCATTAAATGGGTGGCCTCAACTGTAAAATGGGGTTAGTTATACTTATTTTGCCTATCTCCAACAGTTCTCATGAAGATAAAATCCAGTTCAATCTTTCTTTCAAAATCTACTGAGAACTCACTAAGAAGCATGCACTGTGTTAGAAATCACAGACAAAAAATTGAGAACGACCGTACTCATCCTTAAAGGACTTTTATGGCTTAGAAAAGAAGAATCCTGCCCTCTGGTCATGGATTTCTCGATCAGTATACTAAGGGGACCTGAGATGATTTCCACAGCCCATTTACCATAAAGATTCTAAGTTTTCTCTTGACATCCCTCTGTTCCCTGTATTGGTTCCAGTACTCATCTTGTGGCCATGGCTTGATAATGTTAGCATATATTTAATAGATCCATTAAAATATTGATACAGTGAAAAATAGCTGTACAGAGTACGGTACAAAAGAAGTATCAGTTCTAATTGGAGAGATGAACGCACTTTGAATGCTAAAAATGCATTTTAAGAGGCTTTTAATGATATACATTTCCCTTTAAGCACGGTTTTAGTTGCAAACCACAATTTGGATGTATTGCAGTTTTCTTTTTTCTTTTGGTTCAAAATATTTTTAATTTTCTCTAGTGATTTCTTCTTTTATCCATGGATTATTGAAAGTGCTTTGTTAAATTTTGAAATATTTGGTGTTTTCCTATATCTGTCGCTACTTATTTCCAATTCAATTCTACTGGGCCCAGAGAACATATTTGGTGTGACTTCTTCCTTTGTTTTTCCTGGTATGATCTCAATCTTTTCACATTTATCAAAATATGCGTTATGGCCCAGCATGCAGTCTACCTTGGTGGATGCAGCATACACACAAGGAAAGAATGTGTATTCTGAAACTGGTCGGGTGCAGTGTTCTAAAATGTCAGTTAGGTCATGGTGGTTAATAGTATTGTTCAGAACGTCTATGTCCTTGTTACTTTTTGTTGCTGTTGTTTGTTTTTGTCTAATTATTCTATCAACTGCTGAGGGAAAGGTCCTGAAATCTCCAACTGTGACTGTGGATTTCCCTCTTTAATTCTGTCACTCTTTATTTCATGGATTTTGAAGCTCTTATTAGGTACATTTTTCCACACCGCATTGGTTTTCTGCACTGCTGTAACAAATTACCACAAACTGAGTGGCTTATAACACACACACTTACTATCTTAAGAGTTTTGTAAGATCACAGGAGGTCAGAAGCCCATCATCATCAGAAGTCCCACATGGGTCTCTCTTGCTCACCTTTCTCAGCTTCTAGACACTGCCTGCATTGCTTTCTCATAGCTCCTCTGTCCACTTTCAAAGCACACAGCATCGCTCTGACCCTTCTTCCACAGTGACATCTCTTTCTGACCACGGTGTGGACAGGTTCTCTGCTTTTAAGGACTCATGTGATTAGACTGGACCCAATGGATAATCCAAGATAAGTGCCCCATCTCAAGGTCCACAACTTTAATCACATCTGCAGAGTCGTTTTTGCCACGTAAGGTAACATTTTATTTATTTACTTTTTTAGAGACAGGGTCTATCGCTGTCACCCAGGCTGGAATGCAGTGGTGTGATCATAGTTCACTGCAGCCTCAAACTCCTGGGCTGATCACTCAAGTGATCCTGATCACTTGATCAGGATCCTGATCAAACTCCTGATCACTCAAGTGATCCTCCTATCTCAGCTTCCTGAGTAGTTAGGACTACAGGCACACACCACCATGCCTGGCTAATTTAAAAACATTTTTTTTTAATAGAGATGGGGTCTTGCTATGTTTCTGAGGCTGGTCTCAAACTCCTGGCCTCAAGTGATCCTCCTGCCTTGGCCCCCAAAGTGCTAGGATTACAGGCATGAGCCACCATGCCCATCCCATGTAAAGTCACAGAGTCACAGGTTCTAGGGATTAGGGCAGGGTGATGGCATTACTCTGCCCTACTACACATCCTTTCACCTTCAGTCGAATTGTATCTTTGTCCTATAGATAGTGTATGACTGAGTCTTGCATTTTCACCCAGTCTGACAATTTCTATCTTTTAATTGGGGTAGTCTATTTACATTTAGCTTATTGATACAGATGGATATAGGTCTACTACTTTGCTATTTGTTTGTCTCATCTGTTTCTGGTTCCTCTGTTCTTCGTTTCCTGTATTCTTGTGGGTAAACTAAATACTTTTCAGAATTCCATCTGAATTTCTCTGTTGACTTTTTAGCTATACCTCTTTATTTTTTTACAGGTCTTTCTAGGGGTTACAATATACATTCTTAACTTTATAAAGTACACTGAGTTAATATTGTCCCACTTCAGTAAAATGTTAAGAACTTCATAATTGCTTAATTTCATTCTCCACTCCCATCCTTTATGGTATAGCTGTCATATGTGTTACATACTCAAAATATAATGTTATATATTTTTGTTTTAGACAATCATATATATATATACAGCTGAACCTTGAACAGCACAGGTTTGACCTTCATAGGTCCATTATACTACTACTTTTTTTGAGATGTGGTCTTGCTCCGTTGCATAGGCCAGAGTACAGTAGTGCAATCACAGCTTGCTGCAGCCTCAACCTCCTGGGCTCAAGCAATCCTCCCATCTCAGCCTCCCAAAGTGCTAGGACTACAGGTATGAGCTACCACCACGCCTGACCCTGGTCCACTTGCACATGAAATTTTTTCTACCTCCGCCACACCTGAGACAGCAAGATCAACCCCTCCTTTTCCTCTTCCTCCTCAGCCTACTCAATGTGAAGACGACAAGGATGAAGAACTTTAAGATAATCTATTTTCAATTAATGACTAGTGAAACTAATTAAAATATATTTTTACTTATGATTTTAATAAAATTTTCCCTAGCTTAATTATAAAATACAGTGTATAATACATACAATATACAAAGTATGTATTAACCAATTGCTTATGTTATTGGTAAGGCTTCCTGTCAACAATAGGCTCTTAATAGCTAAATTTTAGGGGATGCAAAAGTTTTAGGTGGATTTTCAACTGTGTGAGGGGCCAGCACCCTAACCCCTGGATTGTTCAAGAGTTGTGTGTGTGTGCATGTGTGTGTGTGTATATTGAAGAAATAAAAGTCTTTATGTTTACTCACATATTTCTCTTTTCCAGTAATCTTTATCCATCCCCGAACACTTGAATTTCCTGTTTTCGGTTTGTTTGTTTGTTTTTTGCAGCCTGAGGAACTTCCTTTAGAATTTCTTCTTGTTTTTTTGAGACAGGGTCTTGCTCTGTCACCCAAGCTGGAGTACACTGGTGTGATCTCGGCTCCTTAAAATCTCTGCCTCCCAGGCTCAAATGATTCTCCTGCCTCCTGCCTTCTGAGTAGCTGGGACTAAAGGCATGCGCCACCATGCCTGGCTAATTTTTGTATTTTTAGTAGAGAACGGTTTCACCATGTTGCCCTGGCTGGTCTCAAACTCCTGGATTCAAGGGATTCACTCACCTCGGCCTCCCAAAGGGCTGGGATTATAGGCGTGAGCCACTGTGCCCGGCCTCCTTGAGCATTTTTTGTACAACAGGTAAGTTGGCAATAAAATTCCCTTACTTTTCTTCTATCGGAAAAACATCTTTGTCTTCAAGCCTCAAAGCACTTTTTGTGAATAGAGAATACTGAGGATTTTTTTTGTCTTTCAGCACTTGTATTGTTTCACTGTTTTCTGGCCTCCATGGTTTCTGAGAAGTCAGCCATGATTCACATATAATGTATGTAATGGATCCCTTTTTCTTTGGTCATTTTAATATTTTCTTTTCTTTCGTTTTCAGCAGTGTGACTGTGATGGGTTTAGGAGTGGTTCTTTTTGCATTTATTTTGCTAGGGTTTCATTGAGATTCTTAGGTATGTAATTTAAGGCTTTTCACCGAATTTGGGAAATTTTGGTCATTATTTCCTCAATTATTTTTCTTCTGCCTTATTCTCTTTCTCCTCTTCCTCTGGCACTCCAAGTACACATATGTAGACCTCCTGATATTATCACAAGGCACTGGTAATTCTTTTTAAAATATTTTCCCATTTTTCAGACTAGATATCTATTGATCCGTCTCCAAGTCCACTACCCTTTCTTCTGGATCTCTGATCCACTTTTAGTCTCATCCAGTAAATTTTTCATTTCATTTCCAGTAGTAGAATTTTCAGTGGGCAAGTTTTTTATAATTTCCATTTCTCTGTTGGGATTTCCTGTTTGTTCACTTTATCCAGCTTTTATTAAAGTCTGTGAACATATTTATTATGGGTAATTTGAAGAACTTGCCTGTTCGTTCCAACTTCAGGAGCATTTCAGGTTCTACTGACTGTTTTCTTCCCCTTAAGTAGATGTCATATTTTCTGACTCTATATGTCCACTAACTTATGACTGTATGTTAGATACTGTATGATGATACATTGCAGAAAGTCTGGATTATGCTACCTTTCTTTAAAGATGTAAAGTCTGTTCTGGTAGTCAGGGAAATTACTGGCAGATCCTTTTGGTGCTACCAAGCTTGGCTCAAACCTTTCTTCAGTTCTATTTCCATTTTGAACTTAGCCTTAGGGGTGTGCCTCCCCTAAACAACGCCCCAACTTCACCCCTCCACCCCCCGCCCGCATCTGACTCAGGAGCACAGTCCTACTCCTAAGGTGTGACGTTCTGGGATCTCAACTGAATGCCTGAGGTGTTCAGGGAAGTTTCTTCGTTCAGGTTAAGCTGGATCTGCAACATCTCCCAGAACTGAATGACCTCTGGCATCATCATTCAGCTCTCAGCCCTACAGCAGGTGATCTCTGCCAGGCCTCATGAAGAGTCTCACTCTGCACATGCACACCCAGCCCTCAGCCAACAATCCACCTAGAATCCTTACAAAGAACTCTGCTGTCTTTGCCCCATCACAGGGCTTCCATTTCTCTAGTTCCTTGCCCTGCAAACTCCAACTATTTCAGTGGCGTAGAATTCTAATGTCTGCCCCCTGAGCTGACTAAAATCACCCTTCCATTTGGGCTCCACCACTCCATGCTGAGACTAGATGGTAACTGCAGGCAGAAAGTCAGGGGCTTCTCATGGTGTTTCCTCTCTCAAGAATCAAAGTCCTATCCTGTCTGTCCAAAGTCTGAAAATGGCAGGGATTTAATATCTTCCATGAGTCTCAGTACCCTTTGTATACTCAGTTGCTTCACATACTTTACAGTTTCATAGTTGTTTTTGTCAAGAGAGCAAGCCATTACCATTATTCTGCCATGGCCAGAAGCAGAAGTCAATTATGATTATTAAACTATAAACGGGTATTCTTTCTCATTTTCTGAAGATGCTAGCCTAAGAGTAAACATCTTTTCTGTGAGAAGTGTCTTTCAGTTTCACCCCTCATTTCCTCTGTCCTTCACATGTTACTACTGCCTCTTCTCGGTTTCACTAGGTAGGTAACACATAAGAGTGAACCTTTTGGGGGTATTATTTTAACTCTATCACCTAGCTTTAATAAAGCACTTGAGAAGAATTATGAAAAGAAGCAAAAAATGTGGCAAGCTTTCTGAGCAGGGTGCTATGAGATAGGGATTCCAGCCCTCGCTTTGTTATTGACATGCTGTATGTTCCTGGGGATTCAGGTCTCTACTTTGACCCTGGTGTCTCCAGGTCCGATAAAAAAAATGATCTTATAAATAACCATGTACTGCAGGTGTGGTACCATCGACCATGTCAGGGCAACAGAAAATGTTGGAAAGATGGAATAGGAACTGTTGACACTTGTGAAGCAATTTAGTGAGAAAGTTAAGAAACATATCCTGTTTAAGGTAGCATCTTATAATGTGACACCATGAATTGCACTCAGCACCTGGTATACTGCTTAGGTAGCAGGTACAGTGTAAGTGGTGATTGTATGAATAACAATGCATGGACGAATTAATTAATTAATGAGGAAGAAGGGCATCAACTCACACAGGATATTGATATTAAATCCTAAGGCATTTATTTGGCTTTGGATTTTGAACATAGTAAATGCTCAATAAACAACAACTGTGTTGACTTGAATTAAAAGATGTGCTTTCCATGTGTCCAGACCCCAACAGAAAGCAGAGTGGGCTGAAAATAAATCACAGAGCTGTACTAGAAGACACTCTACTTAGGAGATCTAGTTCAAAAATTTGCTGTGGTGACTTGGGAAAGTCAACTTTCTTTCGTGGGTTTTAGTTTTCTTTTCTGCAAACAGACTAATCTCACTTCTCTTTCTTTCTCATTGGGATGTTTGCGAATGAAAGGGTCTTTCACTAACCAGAAATGAATTATGTTTGTATAATACTGACATTTCATGAGAATTTGTGTTAAGAAGGCAGGGTGTTTTGAGTACAAAGCCCTTGTGTTGTGGGCGTAGAGAAAAGGAGGACAGAGAAATGGCTACCCAAAATTAGTTACCATCTCTAACACATTATGAAATCCTATTAACAATGCTGCAGTAGGCTTTTAAAACATAGTATTTTATATGTGCTATCATTATTTGACTCCTGGAACCTCAACTATCGCTCCAAAAACCAAAATGGAAATTGGAACTGCCAGAGATTCTGGTATTCTCAACTATTCTGCCTGAGAGACATTTCTTTAAAAAGTTTACACTAAAATAGCTCAGCCAGCCACAAGACGCTAAAGTGCCTTTTCCTTTCCAGTTCACTCACAGTTCAGTTTCAGCTCTTGCTGATAGGGCCTGCCTAAGCCTGCCTGCTCTGTGAAGTCTAACTGTTTATCATACCAGAGGGAAGACATGAAGAACAAACAACTCAGGTAAAAAAAACAAAAAACAAAAAACAAAAAACAACTCCAAATCATCTTTCTGATGATCTGAGACTTGTCCTCAGAAAATGTTTCATTTCCAGAGTTACAGCATCTGGAAAGAAAGCGTAAATGACCAAATAAAGCAACCCCGATGTCAGCCGAGCAATCTCTTAGGGGGACTGTAATATGGCTCTTCACCAATATCTGTGACCTTAGACTTCCGTGGACTTGTGTTCCTGAGGACACAACGCTACATATAATCTTTCTCCATATATATCTTTCATCATATAAAGGGAGAAGTAAAGGGGAAAGGTAAAATCCCACCACCGGACTCCTGGGAATGGGAAATCTAGTTTCTTGTACACGCCCTGGTGGTTCAGGCTCCTGTGCCTTTGTAAACACAGTTGTCCTCACCTCCTGAAACAACCTCTTACCCCATCTACAGGCAAACTTGGGTTTGTCCTTCAAGATCCAATTTACCTATATCTTCTTTAATGAAGTGTTTACTGAGTCCCCAGGATATAGAAAATTATTCCTGCTGCTGTGCTACTTCTGTATTTTGAAATTTTATCAATTTAGTGGTCACAGAGCATTACCCCTTTAGGAAGTGACTATCATTTCTTATTCATCTTTTATAATCAATTGTGGGCAGCACAATTCTTGGTACATGGTGTGTGTTCAGAATCTTTGTTAAGCTATTTTGCCTGAAAGGACTCAAGAAGTGCACGAATTACTAGTGGTATGAAAAGGGGACAGATAGGGCCTTGTGTTTTCAAGCCTAGAGTTTGCTGAGTCTAGCCTCTGATACCAGGCCACCCTGCCCTGAGGTACTCCCTTTCAACCACACTCCTGGTTAAATTCATCTGCAGCAGAAGTAGACCATATACGCCAGCCAAGGAAACCGAATATTCTAAGGAAATCATTACTAATTCCCAGAAGAAAATTATAACATCTCAGAGAAACACAAGTACCATAAAAGAAAAACTTAAAAGACAGATAACAAATGAAGCAACCTCTACCATGGGAAATAGAATTTAAAAATCCAGTAAGTAAAATAAATGTCTTTGGAGACACAAGGGAAGATATTTAAAACATTAAGTGAGAATAAGCCATAAGGAAGAACAACCAAGCAATTTTTTTTAGTATAAAAATATAATTGCTGAAATAGAGAACTCAACAAATGTGCTCAGCAGAAGAAGCAAAGATGAGAAACTGAGAATCGGGTCAAAGAGTTGACCCCAAAACATCAGGTAGGGAAAAAGGGACAGGGAGGACAGAAGTATCGATTTCTGTATAAAAGGCATCTCAGAAGCAAAAAAAAAAAAAAGAGAGAAGTTAAATGACAGAAAATTTTGTAGAATTCAAGAAAGATGTAAGAGCTCAGACTGAAAGGGGTGGGCCGGGTGCAGTGGCTCACGCCTGTAATCCCAGCACTTTGGGAGGCCAAGGTGGACGGATCACGGGGTCAGGAGTTTGAGACCAGCCTGACCAACATGGTGAAACCCCGTCTCTACTAAAAATACAAAAATTAGCAGGGTTTGGTGGCGCATGCCTGTAAACCGAGCTACTCAGGATGCTGAGACAGGAGAACGGCTTGAACCCAGGAGGCGGAGGTTGTGGTAAGCCAAGATGCAGCCATTGACAACAGCCTGGTGACGGAGCAAGACTCCATCTCCAAAAAAAAAAAAAAAAGAAAAGAAAAGAAAACAACGTGCATGCACACATACAGACACAAACACCAATTACGGTATCTAACAACAGCAGAGACAGAGACAATTCTAAAAGCTTTCCACATAAAACCAAGTCATCTACAAAGGAACAAAAATCAGACCAGACTTCTTCACCTCAGCTAGGGTAAAACAATGAGATGTTATCCTCAGAATGCTGGAGGAAACAAATTTTTGAACCTTACATTTCATTCCATACCAGTCTAAAGTATCATATACATGCAAGGAAGAAATAAATATATTTTTAGGTATACAAGATTTCAGAAAGTTTTCCAGGTACAGACCTTCTTTGGAAAAATTTCACTGTATATATTCTAGCAAAAAGAAAATTTACCCCTAGGAATAAATAGCAGGATATGGCAAGTGGGAGCATCCAACTGAATACTTTTAAGCTATGAAGAAGGAATGAGGTACTGACACACGCTACAACAGACAGACCTTAGGAAACACTATGTGCAGAGAAAAACGTGAGACACGAAAGGTCACATATTATATGATTACATTTATATGATACTCAGAATAGGCAGATTTAAAGAGACAGGACACAGTTTTTTTTTTTTTTTAGAAGGAGTCTCACTCTTGTCGCCCAGGCTGGAGCACAATGCTGCGATCTCAGCTCACTGCAACCTCCCCATCCCAGGTTCAAGCAATTCTCCTGCCTCAGCCTCCCAAGTAGCTGGGATTACAGGCATGTGCCACCACGCCCAGCTAATCTGTATTTTTAGTGGAGATGGGGTTTTACCATTTTGGTCAGGCTGGTCTTGAACTCCTGACCTCAGGTGATCTGCCCGCCTTGGCCTCCCAAAGTGCTGGGATTACAGACATGAGCCACCGTGCCTGGCCAGGACACAGATTAGTGGTTGTCACAGGCTGGTGACAGGGGATGTGTGCCTGGGTCTTAATTTATAAAGGTCACTGAGAATGACACAAAGAGGTCAGTGCCATTGAAAGAAAAGTTTAATGTCACTCATAGTTCCCCCACAAAATAAAAGGCACAGCACAACATGCAGGGCCACGGGGGGAAGCACCAGAGTCAATAAGGAGACAGGAGCAAGGGGAAGGCACAGGCCACAGCCCTTACTGGAGCTTCCATAGGGAAGGCAAGGCAGGCAGGATAAATGGCTTAGAAAAACTGAATAATTCTAGCAGGCTTTGGGGCCTAGGAGGTGTCCCTAGTTGTCTGGAACCTGGCTCTGGGTTGATTTAGAGCAGGAGAAATATTGGCTTGGTGTGTGAGCATCAGATAAAGAAAGTGGCTGGGGTATGGACTCAGGATTGGTTGGTTTGTATATGAAAGACAGACTCACCAACAAAAGTTTCTTCTTACTGTCTCTAGGAATTAGCTAACCCTGGGAGGGGTAGTCTCTTCCCCAGCCAACAAGGCCCCATAAAGATGTCAAAACGTTGGGCACAGTGGCTCACTTCTGTATTCCCAGCACTTTGGGAGGCCGAGGAGGGCAGATCGTGAGGTCAGGAGATCGAGACCATTCTGGCCAACATGGTGAAACCCCGTCTCTACTAAAAATACAAAAATTAGCTGGGCTTGGTGGCACATGCCTGTAATCCCAGCTACTTGGGAGGCTGAGGCGGGAGAATCGCTTGAACCTGGGAGGCAGAGGTTGCAGTGAGCTGGGATCACACTACTGCACTCCAGCCTGGTGACATAACGAGACTCTGTCTCAAAAAAATAAAAAAAAGAAAAAAGATGTCAAATCATAAAATACAAAAAAAATGATTGATATGGAGTGAGGGAACAGACTAATCCCCCTTTTGTGATAAAAAGAACTATGCAAGAGGGGCTGGGCACAGTGGCTCACGCCTGTAATCTCAGCACTTTGGGAAGCTGAGGCAGGACTGCTTGAGCCCAGGAGTCTGAGACCAGCCTGGGCAACATGGTGAAACCCTGTCTTTACCAAAAAATACAAAAATTAGTTGGGTGCCGTAGCATGTGCCTATAGTCCCAGCTACTCAGGAGGCTGAGGTGGGAGAATAGCTTAAACCTGAGTGATGGCTGGGCGCGGTGGCTCAAGCCTGTAATCCCAGCACTTTGGGAGGCCGAGACGGGTGGATCACGAGGTCAGGAGATCGAGACCATCCTGGCTAACACAGTGAAACCCAGTCTCTACTAAAAAATACAAAAAAACTAGCCAGGCAAGGTGGCGGGCGCCTGTAGTCCCAACTACTTGGGAGGCTGAGGCAGGAGAATGGCCTAAACCTGGGAGGTGGAGCTTGCAGTGAGCTGAGATCCGGCCACTGCACTCCAGCCTGGGCGACAGAGCAAGACTCCGTCTCAAAAAAAAAACAACAACAAACAAACAAACAAAAAAAACCACCTGAATGATAAAAATATATAAAAACTAGATAAAGATGATCGTTATACAGCCACAATTTTGCAGTGTGCAATTCAGTGGTGTTCAGTACATTCACATTAAAACAAAAATCTCATAAAGTTTCTTATTGCCTAAGGTTTAATGATGTTTGAATAAACAACAATAATCAATGGCTATTTTTAAGTAAAATATCCATAACTTTGCTCGAAAATTCGACACAGCAACATTTGTATACGTATAGGGTGTTATTCTATGAAGAACAGAACGTGGTAAGAGTACACTAAAGACTGAAGGAAGCTGCAGACACTGACAAGCTTTAAAACGATGATAAAGAAAAATAAGTATAAGCATGGATCACACTAAGGGAGGAGTAGCCATGAGGAGAATAAAAATAGAACTTATAGTTTCTCACTCAACTGAAGAAATGTAATATATCCATCAGAAGGCGAAATGAGAAAAAACAAGGAGAAAAAGCATAAAAAATAGAAAATATAGAATAAGACAGCAGTAATAAAAGCATGTTGATCTTCCTTTTTTTTATTTTTATTTTTTGCTTGTGTACTGCTATGGACTGTGTCCCCCAAAATTCATATGTTGAAGCCCTAACCCTCAACTGGAGACAGAGCCTACAGAAAGTCAATTAAGGTAACATGAGCTCCTAAGGGTAGTGCCCTGATTGATAGGATTAGTGTTTCTGTATGAAGAGATGCCAGAACATGTGCATGCTCTCATGTGCACTCTCTCTTTTTCTCTCTGCCAGGTGAGTGCGCTACAAGAAGGTGGCCATCTGCAAGCCAGGAAAAGGGCCCCTGCCAGAGATTGAACTGACGGGCATCTTGATCTTGGACTTCCCAGCCTCCAGAACTGTGAGAAAATAAATGTCTTGTTTAAACCACCTAGTCTATGATATTTTGCTACAGCAGCCCACGCAGACTAATACACATACCTTCTAAAAGTATTTAGAAAATCTGTATATCCTGCATTTTTTTTTTTTTTTTTTTTTTTTTGAGACAGGGTCTCCTGCTGTTGCCCACGCTGGAGTGGAGTGCAGTGGTGCAATCTCTGCTCACTGCAACCTCTGCCTCCTGGGTTCAAGTGATTCTCCACCTCAGCCTCCCAAATAGCTGGGGCTACAGGTACACATCACCATGCCCAGCTAATTTTTGTATTTTTGGGTAGTAACAGGGTTTCACCATGTTGGCCAGGCTGGTCTTGAACTCCTGGGCTCAAGCAATCTTCCTGCCCTGGCCTCCCGAAGTACTGGGATTACAGATATGAGCCACCGTGCCTGGCCCCTCCTGCATATTTTTAAGGTGACACCAATTTTTCAAGATAAATTTAAATGGCTGCAAAAGATATAATATTTAGAAATACTATATATGACATGCATGTGTTAAATATATTACATTTATAAATGCAATTTAATATGTAAGTGTAAGCTGTTTCAGAATTTACAAAAAAGGTCTGACATAGAACATAATTGGCAAAGCCTGTCTGCTCTGTCAAACATTTAGGTGAATCAGATTTACTTTCTGTCAGAAAAAGTTTGACCTTATTTTCAACTCAGATATGCTCTACACATCATAGTGAAAGCACAGCACTTCGGGATTCTTAGTTTTAAAACCAACTACTAGATAGGTAAGGCATGGGGATACGCCATGAGTTGGTAGCCTGGAAGAAAAAAGACCTGCTCTTCCGTTATTTTTTACAGAGACCTTCTCTGCTTTGCTTTTATGAGACTCTCTTTTAGGGCCAACGAGTTCTCAAATTATTTCTGTTTGGTCCACTGAGGTATTATGTCCTGAGGTAAGCTAAGGAAGCATCGTAAAATGTGGAAGGGGTCGGTGATATGCCTTTCTTCTATACACTGAGAGGAGAAACATGAAAGCTGATGGGAGAAAGGAGCAGCAGTACGCAGGCACATTTCCTAACAGATCAACATTGGCCTGGAATATACACGGAAGTGAGAAATCAAGGAATTGGCTCCCTTGCCAATTTATCCCCAGGAAGTCTTTATGTACCCCCAGGAATAAACATGCCCCAGTTTGAAGACTGCTGTGCTAATGTAACAGTAATGACCATACTATAAACAGGTTACAATTACTGGCCAAGAGACAGGAATTGTTAGATTGAATAAAAAACAAGAACCAGAGTTACGAAGTCTACACAAGATAGCTAAAACCAATGAATGCTTCAAGACTGAAAATAAAGAAATAGAAAAGTTATAATGCTGTTATAAGTAAAAAGAAAATCAAGTTAGCAATTTTAATATCAGACAAATAGAATTTAAGAAGGAAAAGAGATTAAGAAACCAGAAGAATATTATACAGAAGTCACCTTCATCCATGGGGATATATGTTCCAAGGCCCCCAGTGATGCCTGGAACTATGACAGTACTGAACCCTATGTATACACCGTAGGCAAGAGTAGATCTGATAACTGAGACAGCTGCTAAGTGACTGACAAGCAGGTAGCGTGGACAGCGTGGATAGGCTGGACAAAGAGATGATCCATGTTCAGTCAGGACGGAGCAGGACAGCGCAAGGTTTCATCATGCTACTCAGAATGGCCTACAATCTAAAATTTACAAATTATTTCTAGAATTTGTCATTGAATTTTTCTGGAACAAAGTTGACCTCAGGTAACTGAAATAGTGAAAAGCAAAACCATGGATGAGGCAGGGGGAACTACTGTATGCTAGTAAAAATAACAAGGCTGGGTGCAGTGGCTCACGCCTGTAATCCCAGCACTTTGGGAGGCTGAGGCAGGTGGATCACTTGAGGCCAGGAGTTTGAGACGAGCCTGGGCAACACAGTGAGACCCCCATTCCTTAATTTTTTTTTTTAATTAGATGGGCGTGGTGGTGCCTGCCTGTAGTCCTAACTACTCAGGAAGCTGAGGCGGGAGGACTGCTTGAGCCTGGGAGGTTGAGGCTGCAGTGAGCTACGATCTTAACCACTTCACTTCAGCCTGGGGAACAGAGTGAGACCCAATCTCAAAAAAAAAAAAAAAAATCATGAGCTCATACACAAATAATATAGCATTATGGAGAGAAATAAACACTTGTAGCAAATATTGTTAAAATATGAATTAAATATTTTTTAAAACACACAAATTTTTAAAAAGCAAGGACACATTAGCTCCCCACTGAGATACCTCTTGTTGACATTTCTTTTAAAGTTATATATGTTTAAAGATAGAAAACTCAAAGTACAGGAAGATACAGAAGGTAAATTAAAGCTCCTCTCCTTTCCCCGATCCTTTCTTCCCCAAAGATAGCCACTGTTAACACTGGAAAAAAAATGTTTTCAGAGGGTGGGAGTTGGGGGATTTACAATTCTCATTTATGGCAGTCCACTGTTGCTTCCTTTACACCTGTGTCCCCTTGAGCGAGGATCGACTAACGTAAATCCTGCTTTGTAAAAAGGCCAGAAAACTTGTGCAACTTAATGTCTCAAAAAGTGATGCAAACATGCTATAACATGGATGAACCTTGGAAACATTAGGCTAAGTGAAATAAATCAATCACAAAAATCACATATTGTCTGATTCCATGCATACGATATGTTCAAAAGGGGCAAATCCATAGAGAAAAAAGTAGATTGGGGTTGCCTAGGGCTGGTAAGGAGAGGCTGTGGGAGACGGGAGACTGACTGCTAGTGGGTAGAATCTACTTTTGGGGTGATAAAAATGTTCTACAATTGGCCGGGCGTGGTGGCTCAAGCCTGTAACCCCAGCACTTTGGGAGGCCGAGATGGGCGGATCACGAGGTCAGGAGATCGAGACCATCCTGGCTAACACGGTGAAACCCCGTCTCTACTAAAAAATACAAAAAAAAACTAGCTGGGCGAGGTGGCGGGCGCCTGTAGTCCCAGCTACTCGGGAGGCTGAGGCAGGAGAATGGCGTAAGCCCAGGAGGTGGAGCTTGCAGTGAGCTGAGATTCGGCCACTGCACTCCAGCCTGGGCAACAGAGCCAGACTCCGTCTCAAAAAAAAAAAAAAAGTTCTACAATTAATTGTCGTGATGGTTGCAAAACTCTGTGAATATACTAAAAACAACGTAATTGTATACTTTCAAAGGGTGAATCTTATGGTATGTAAATTATATCTCAATAAAGCTGTTTAAAAATGCCCTAAATGCAGACTGAAAATATAAATGCTTCCAACTGGGTTATGAAGTAACAGGAGAATTTTGAGACTGCTGAAGAAAACCATCCCATCATTCTGACTCACATCAGAAACAATACTCAGTAGAAAGGACTGTATCCAGGGTGATGATTCTCAAGTTATTTCAGCTGTCCAGAGAGTAAAAAGACATGAAATGAAGCAAGGGCACTTCTGGCAAAAAAGGCGTCCCCAGAATACAGCAGTTGCAGTACATGTGCTCTTCGGCTTCCAGGCAATTCCTATGAACTTGAACGACGCTCACACACTTTGAGGCAAGCCTACAAACTCGATCTGAGAACCGTTTATTTCCCAAGCTAGAAGTTGCCAAATCTTCTGCTTCCTTTTAATGATTTCCAGTGGTTTTAAAGAAAATTTAAAGAAAAACAGGACACATTAGCTAGACTTGGTTAATTACAAATCAAATAAATCAAATAACGCAAAACGACTTCACTACTTAAATTACTGGAGTTTTGTTTTCAGACCTTTTGCTTGGTTTGGTTTTGCTTCTATTTCATTTCCATGAATGTAACACCTGTATAGATTGGTGATGTAACCACCACCACAATCAGAAGGCAGAAGAGTGCCATAACTCCCAAGCTCCTCCAGCTCTCCCTTTGTAGTCTACCCGCCCCTACCAATTCCCAGCAACCACTGATCTGTTCTCCCTCTCAATAGTTTTGTCGTTAGGAAAATGTCACGTTAATAGAATCATATAACATGTAGCCTTTTATGACTTCTTAGGCCTCCTTTACTCAGTGTAATGCCTTTGAGATTCATCCGAGCTGCTGTGTTAGTTAATAATTAGCTCCCGGCTCTTTTCTTCTTTATTAGTCTTGCTAACGGTCTGTCAATTTTGTTGATCTTTTCAAAAAACCAACTCCTGGATTCATTGATTTTTTGGAGGGTTTTTTGTGTCTCTATCTCCTTCAGTTCTGCTCTGATCTTAGTTATTTCTTGCCTTCTGCTAGCTTTTGAATGTGTTTGCTCTTGCCTCTCTAGTTCTTTTAATTGTGATGTTAGAGTGTCAATTTTAGATCTTTCCTGCTTTCTCTTGTGGGCATTTAGTGCTATAAATTTCCCTCTACACACTGCTTTAAATGTGTCCCAGAGATTCTGGTATGTTGTATCTTTGTTCTCATTGGTTTCAAAGAACATCTTTATTTCCG
>NW_016810565.1:5186418-5229939 GCF_001698545.2 Rhinopithecus bieti
AGAAAATCACTCACCCATTTGTCTCTTCCCAGTCTCACATTTAACTAAAGATCTCATTCTCATAGAAGTTATTTTTCACTTTCCCTAACAGAGCACATATGCAAAATTCACTGTTCTTTAAAGCTGTACTACGATGGGGTAAAGTTGCTATTATTTGTGGCATTGCTAATTGTTTCTTCAATCTTTCCTAGAAAAGACTGTATCTTCACCATTGACCCATCAACCGCCCGAGACCTCGATGACGCCCTCTCCTGCAAGCCACTCGCTGATGGTAGGATGGAAATTTCTATAGCATCCTGAGCAGCAGGCAGTCTGCATGCCTGTGTGGTTTGCCTGGCTGCCCTGTGCTCCCTAAGCAGCATACTGTGCAAGGCTAGATTTGCTTTGTGCCTGAACTTGCCATAGGCCTCTGAGCCTTTACAACTATGTGACCTTAAGGTTGTGTTCCTGGGCTGGGCGCAGTGGCTCACGCCTGTAATTCCAGCATCTTGGGAGGCCGAGGCGGGCGGATCACAAGGTCAGGAGATCGAGACCATCCTGGTTAACACGGTGAAACCCCGTCTCTACTAAAAAAAAAAAAAAAAAAAAAAACTAGCCAGGCGAGGTGGCGGGCGCCTGTAGTCCCAGCTACTCGGGAGGCTGAGGCAGGAGAATGGCATAAACCTGGGAAGCGGAGCTTGCAGTGAGCTGAGATCCGGCCACTGCACTCCAGCCTGGGCGACAGAGCGAGACTCTGTCTCAAAAAAATTATAATAATAATTAGCTCCTTTTTTTTTTTAAATGCAGAGTCGTGTTCTGTTGTACGTATGTATTACAAGTTGTTTATCCATTTAATCAAAGGACATTTGGGTTGTTCACAGTTTTTGGCAATGGTCACGAAAGTTTTCATTTCCATAGGGTGACTATGTAGGATTGCTGGGTTATATGTTAACTGTATGTAAAACTTTATAAGGAACTGCCGAACTGCTTTCCAGAGTAGCTGGGCCATTTTGTATTCCTTCTGGCAGTGTAGGAGAGTTGCTGCTCTGCACCCCCAAGGCACTGTCAGTTATTTCATCTTAGTCACTCTAGTAAGTGCATATAATATCCTAATTTTAACCTGCATTTCTCTAGTGATTAATGATGTTGTGCATCTTCTCTTGTGCTTATTTGCTATCTGTATATCCTCTTTGGTGAAGTGTCTGTCTTTTGCCCAATTGAAAAAACTGAATTACTTTCTTACAGTTAAGTTTTGAGAGTTCTTTATACATTCTGAAGACAAACCCTTTGTATTTGTAAACATTTTTTCCAAGTCTGTCTCGTCTTTTCATTCTTGTAAGATTATCTTTCACAGAATAATAGTTTTTAATTCTGATGAAGTCAAAATTTATCTTTTTGATGAAATTTAATTTGATGAAGTCCAATTTCTCCTTTTTCTTTTATGGATGGTGCTTTTGCTGTCATGTTTAAGAACCTCTTCCCTAAATCCCAGGTCATGAAGATTGTTTCAAGCTTTCTTCCACAAGTTTTATAGTTTTAGATTTTATATTCATATTTATGAACCATTTTGAAGTAACTTTTGTATAATGTGTGAGGATTAGGTCAAAATTCACTTCTTTTTGCATAAGGGTGTCTAACTGTTCCAGCACCATTTGCTGAAAAAGCTATACTTTCTCACTGAATGGACTTTTACCTTTGTCAAACATCACTTGGCATTTTTGTCAGGACCTGTGTCTGGACTTTCTACCCATGTGTCCAATCTCTCCGTAAGGTATCTTGTAAAAACACCAGGCTAACTCAGAATCTGAATAATGAACAGTGGTTGGGGACCTGGTTTATTCTGTGATATAGATTGCGGAATGTGTAACCCAGGCTACACAAATGAAATATTTAGATTAGTTTTTGATATTGCAATATAAACAAGGCACTGCCAACCTGGAAGCATTCCTTGATGGTAACTAAGATAATGAGGCAAACAGAAATCATAACATCTGACAACTGGCTGAGGAAAGTTTCTGTCCTGGAGAGATGAAAGGAGAGTGTGAGCTCTGGCTCTGGACCTGTGCAATGGAGCTCAGTGGAAAGAACAAATCCTTCTGTGTGATCCCTAGGGAGATGATTCTGACCAATGCCTAGAACCAGGCACTGGTGCTTGGGTACAGGGAGTCCAGAGAGAGATAGGCTATGCTTCCTGCTTTCAGAGGGGGAAGCTACAGTTAAACTCTTTTGGTTTGACATTGACCATCTAGCCAATGGTACTATATGGTACCCATCTACTTTAGGTAAGAGACTGGATCAAAGGACTTGCTTTGACTCTGAGCTCTGATTGTTTCCTCAGGGCTCTGATTGTTTTCAAATTAAAGCCAAGGACAGTTTCTGTCCTTAGTTTAATGACTTCATGAAGAAACTGGGGGCATGTAAAAAAAAAAAAAAAAAAAAAAAAGATCTGCTTGCCAGCGCGGTGGCTCAGCCTGTAATCCCAGCACTGTTGGGAGGCAAGATGGTGCGGATCATACGAGGTCAGGAGATCGAGGGGACCATCCTGGCTAACACGTGAAACCAGCATCTACTAAAAATACAAAAAACTAGCCGGGGCGAGGGGTGGGCGCATAGTCCCAGCACTCGGAGGCTGAGGCAGGAGTAATGGCGTGACCCAGGAGGCGGAGGCTTGCGTGAGCGAGATTCCGGCCACTGCGACTCCAGCCTGGGCGACAGAGCAAGACTCCGCTTCAAAAAAAAAAAAAAAAAAAAAAAAAGATCTGCTCAAGGTCTCAAGAAAACTGGCTGGCTAAACTGAGTTTAGAAACAACCCTCCTGTTGGGCGCAGTGGTCACACCCTGTAATCCCAGCGACTTCTGGGGAGGTAGGTGGGCGGATCAGGAGGTCAGGAGATCATAGACCATCTTGACGTAAACACAGTGAAACCCATCCTACTAAAAATACAAAAGAAATTAGCCAGGCGCAGTGGTGGGCGCCGGTAGCCCAGCTTACTCGAGAGGCTGAGGCAGAGAATGGCATGAACCTGGGAGGCAGAGGTTGCAGCTTGAGGCGATGTACGCAACTGACTCCAGCCTGGGACGACAGAGCGAGACTCCGTCTCAAGAAAAAAAAACAAAACAAAACAAAAAGAAATCAACTCTTCTGGATCTTTAGTTCAGGCGCCGCGGGTTTTCCCATTATTGTCAAAATTCTTTTTTTTTGGGCGAGGCGGGGTAAGGAGGTCTAGCTCTATTGCCAAAGGATGGTGCATTGGCAGCAGCTTGGCTCACTGCAACCTCCACCTCCCAGGCTCAAGCGACCCTGCCCATCCTGCATACTCCGCGAGTAGCTGGGATTACAGGGCAGAGGCCACACACGTAGCTAATTTTTGTAATTTTTGTTAGAGGCGAGGGTTTCGCCATGTCCAGAATAGGCTGGGTTGAACTCGTGAGATCAAGTGATCTGCCCGCTGGGTCTCCAACGAGTTGGATTACAGGTGGAGACACCTTTCACCTGGTCTATTTGTCAAAATCTTAATCAACACTGTGTTTGTTAAAGAATAATAACCTGGCAGGGCGCGGTGCTCAAGCTGTAATCCAGCACTTTGTGGAGGCCGAGACGGGCGGGATCAGCGGGTCAGAAGATTGAGGACATTCTGGCTAACCCGATGAAACCCCGTCTACTTACTAAAAAATAAAAAAAGGTTAGCCGGGCGAGGGTGGCGGCCACGCCTGTAGTCCCAGGCTACTTGGGAGGCGAGGGCAGGGAATGGCATGACCCGGGAGGCGGAGCTTGCAGTGAGCTGAGATCCCAGCCACTGCACTCCAGCTCCGGGCGACAGAGCGAGACGGTGTCTGCTCAAAAAAAACAAATTAAAGAAAGAGTAAATAAGCCGCAATGCCTTCTTCAACATATATACTCATTGTATGTGTGAGGCTGAGTATCCTTAATCCAAAAATCTGAAATTCAAAATACTCCAAAATTCAAAACTTTTTGAATGCTGACATGACACTGGAAGGAAATGCTCATTGGAGTATCTTGGATTTCCTCGTTAGGGATGCTGACTCAGTAAGTATAATACACTGTCTCCCGAGTTTTTCTTATCATTTGGCTATCTCAGAGGCCTTTACAGAGAAAGTAATCCTACGATTTGAAATTTCAACACTTTTTTTTTCAATGACAAAATGGGGGAAAAATCAAATCAAATCAAACAGGTCTCCTCTGAAGATTTTATTTCTGCTCTGAGCTGTTCTGGGTGACCTACTGCTCTAATTAGGCTGGAAATAAACCTGGCTTTCATGAGATGCAGGACATGGCTGGAGGAAAAAGTTGTCAAGACTACTTACAATCATCAGTGCCCACAGGTCTCAGAGCATTCCAAGAATTCATTGATTCATTCCATAATTCATTCTGCCCATTAAGCACAAACACAGACACCCAGGGAGAACAAACACCACTGGCTGATTTAGCTTTACTGATCTGCCCAGGGCAGGACAGAGATGAAAAAAACAATAATGCTGTAGTTTATCAATAGTGCCTCAAATGGGTAGTGTGGTACAGCAGAAGTCAGCACGGCTGACAGTCCTAGCTCTACCTCTCTGAATGTGTGTTCACTGACAAAATGGAAGATTAATCCCGTCCTTTCAACTTGACTGAGTGCTGGCGGGGATCAAATGAGACCGAGGATATGAGAAGTGCTTTGCAGACTGAAAATCACTGTGACCTACACGAGAGAGTTCTTCACCTAACAAACATGTGTTGGGCACCTATTACGTAACATGCTCATGCTAAACACCAAGGATAGGAAGTAAAACATAACGCAGTCCTGGCCCTCAAGAAGACACGCAGATGTCTGATAAAGTATGGCAGGCGTGATAACGAGGCAAGAGCAGCGGATGTGAGAGCACAGGAGGGCCCTTAGCTTACTCTGGACACTTAAAAAGATGACCAGGAAGAGGTGCCAGGAACAGAGGATTAAGGCAGGAGTAGGAGTTATGCACTAGCTTCTGGAAAATATCACATACTCTTTTATTTAATACTCAAAACAATTCCACAAAGTGGGCATTATTTTTATCTTCACTGTTACTGTACTATAAAGCAGTGGCTCCCAACGGCAGAGGGGAGTGAGGTGGCTGCTTTAACTACATCACCAGGCTTACCAACCCCTCTGGCAGCATTTAACAACACACTAGCTATAACTAGGCACTCCCTCCTTTTATTGTCTCTATGCCTAGCTTTTGCTCCAGTATTTATTTATTTCTTATAGGGTCTTGCTCTGTCATCCACGCTGGAGTACAGTGGGGCAATCATGGCTCACTGCACTGTCCCCAGTAGGAAAGTGGTATAAAGATGCTCCATGGTCCCCCCTTCAAACCCCCACCAAAGTGGGCCTGCTTCAACTCTTACATCCAGGCTATCCTGGGGAGCTCATTGCTGAAACACTCCATGCTATTTCTCACTGTCCACTCAGGCAGCAAGGGCCCACCCCTGCATAGGTTACCTCCAGCTGATGTGTGGAGACGGTTTAGGCTTGGTCTTCTCCAAGAAGCCTGGACTGGGGAATTAGATACCCACACATACCCCAGGTCTGCCTGTGGCACTCCTTGGATCACACTGTAATTACAATGGTCTATTTCCAGGTCTGTCTTTATGCTGTGAGCTCTCAGAGGACAAGTATCATCAATCTTCATCCGTCTTCCCCAGTGACTGGCAGACTAAAAGTGTTCAAATTATGTTTGTTCTCCTATAGCCCTTGGTTGAAGTCTTCTTGACAGTTTTAATATGTAATTCTGGATTAAGGGTTTGTTGTTCTTGTTGTTATTGTACGTATATTTAAGCCAGAATCTCTTATACAGAAATACTGTGTGCTGTGAAAGTCAAAATATTAAAAAAAAACAGGGACTATCTCCCTTCCCATCCTAGCTTCCTCCCAAGGAAACTACTGTCATGAGTTTCTTGTATATTCTTTCACAACTATGCTATGCGTGTTCACGCATGTTGTGAATCCCCCAACCCCCTTTTCCCTCACAATGGGCGCACCCTATAATACTATTATAAACCGTTATAGAAAGAGGAGGTGATCGATAATTTTAGACGTCAACTTGACCAGATTCAGGAATACCTAGAGAGCAGGTAAAGTGTTATTTCTGGGTGTGTCTCTGAGGGTGTTTCCAGACTGGCATGAGAGTTGGTGGACTAAGTGGGGAAGACCCACCCTCAATGTGGGCAGGTACCATTCAATCAACTGGGGGCCCAGATACAACAAAAGGGCAACAGCACTTTGGGAAGCTGAGGTGGGAAGAGAGCTTGAGCCCAGGAGTTCTAGACCAGCATGGGCAACACAGCAAGACTCTATCTTTACAAAAAAATTTAAAAATTAACCAGGCGTGGTGGCATGCATCTGTAGCCCCAGCTACTTGGGAGACTGAGGTGGGAGGATTGCTTGAGCCCAGGAGCATGAGGCTGCAGTGAGCCATGACTGTGCCACCATACTCCAGCCTAGGCAACAGAGTGAGACTCTGTCTCTAAAAGAAAAAAAAAAAAAAAAAAAAAAAAAAAAGGCAGAGGAAAGGTGAATCCCCTCTCTTCTAGAGCTGGGCCACTTCTTTTCCTGCCCCTGGGACATCAGAACTCCAGGCTTTCCAACCTTTGGTCTCCAAGACTTGCATGAGCACCTCACCCCACCCCATCCCACCCCCACCCTCGGCTCACAGGCCTTTGGACTTGGATTGAGCCACAATACTTGCTCCTCTGGGTCTCCAGTGTGCAGATGGTCTATCATGGGACTTTACAACCTTCATAATCATGACTTAATACCTCTAGTAAGTCCTCCCTTGTATATCTACATCTATATCTATATCATCTATATCTACATCTACATCTATATCTATCCCATTGGTACTCCCTGGAGAACCCTGACTAATACAGAGGGGTTCCTAACCAGAGGTGCTCAGATGGATTTCAGTGACCTACAAAACCGTAAAATCTTATGCAATGTTGTTCCATGGTGAACAGGTCTATGTAAACCCACCCACAAAGGTTGATGGAGCTGAAATGCTGAAAAAAAGAGGTTGACAAATCCAGTTTTTCAGAAAGAAAAATTTAATAAGGACTCACAAACAGAAGCCATATCTCAGGTGGCCTTGAGAGAGTGGATCCCTGCACTGTCATCCACCAGACTCAGGGCTTATATACCACAGAAAACTTGACTAAGGGCAGGGTTTATGGTAAGTATGTATTTACAATAACATCAATATTGGTGAGTATATAAAAGTAGAAATCTCAGAGGCATTCCTGGAACTGGGGTCAATCAGAATTCAACGTGGCAGATTAGCATCCCAAATGGAGTGGCTTTAGCCTCCACAAACGTTGTAGCTTAAGCATATTATACTTTTTCAGGAGAATGTGGTAATAACTACCATTAATTTCTCAAAGTAACTCCTGGCCTCCAAAAAGAAACCTTCCTACCAAAAAAAGCATAGGAACTGGCCCTGGGCACAGTGAATGCTACTGAAGCACCCTCATGGCAAACTGTGCTCTTGTCAGTAGCAGAGAAATGAGAAGCAATTCAGAGAGTATTCTGAAACCTGTATCAATGCAAATCTAATACACAGCAAAGAGTATCACGTAGGTCTGGAAATTCTATTTGGCCCGACACTTTTAAACCCATTTGCTAAATGTAACAATGTAATTGAAATTCTCTGTCTTAGTTACTTTCTGCCTCAGTTCATCAGGGCTCAATTTGGTAGACCTTTGGTAGCCTCAAGCCACGCGTGACTACTGAGCACTTGAAACGTGGCCGGTTCAAATTGAGAAGTGATGTTAGCGTAAAATACAGCCCAGATTTCAAAGACTTGGTACAAAAATGTAATGTAACATAGTTAATTAATAATTTTCACATTACCATAGTAACACTGTTGAAATTATATTTTGGATACAGTAGTTTAAACACATACATTTTTAAAATTAGTATGATCTGTTCTTTTTACTTTAGTTAATATGGCCATTAAATATTTAAAATTCCACATGCAGTTCCTATTTGTAGCTTGAGTTGTTTTTACCGGGCAGTGTGGCTTCAGAGATCAGTGCACAACTACTCACTATTCTCTGTTCTCCAATTAATTGATTCCCACCTTAGAAATGTTTTCTTCTGGAAATCAAAAGTAAAGCTTTCAGATAGGGTTTTCTAGTCAGGTATTACTGTTGGCACACAAATAAACACTTCACCAAAAAATACCTGGAAAAATACACTAAAACTGACACATTTATTTATGGGGTGTAAGTCCACGGTGAAATCCATTTGGCAATACCCAACTGAAAATATCTTTGAAGGCTGGGATGTATTTTGCACTAATATCACTTCTCAGTTTCAGCAGGATGTAAGTCTAACAATAATCTCTTAAAAGACATTTACTGAGCACCTACTGTGTGCGGGGGTCTTCACATTTATTACAATCATTTCCACTTTAAATATGAGAAATCTGAAGCTCAGAGAGTGGCTCCAGGCCATTTGACTAGTAAGCAGCATAGACCCAAGTCTTGGCCACAAGAAAACTGCCCCATCCCTCCTTCTGCCCACACTCTGCCTTCTTTTATGTTTGCATCACAGGACAGTTCACAAAGTTTTGACACATTGTATCACTTAATTATTTAAACTATGCCGTGAAGTAAACAGGGATGTTACAATCACCATCTTAAAAGGGGGCATTCAGGCCCACCTCACATCTCATGGCTTGTAATAGGAGAGCATAATCTTACAACAAGGAGTTCTGGGGAAAAAAGTTCATTATCTTTTCCTTTCCATGCTACTAATCATAACTTCCTTCTTTTAAAACTGACTGCCTTCCTAGCTTTGGAGTTAAAAGGAATGGGAGACACATTTATTGTTAACAATAACCATATTGTATCAACAATGCCACTGTTTCTAAGTACATATTTCTGCATATTATGTATTATTATTACTATAACATCACTGTGAATTTATAGTGTTTATCAATCAGAATTTAACACGGCAGATTAGCATCCCAAATGGAGTGGCTTTAGCTTCCACAAACGTTGAAGCTTAAGTATATTATACTTTTTCAGGGGAATATGCTAATAACTACCATTAATTTCTCAAAGTAACTTTATGTTATTACATCCTCTATTTCATTTGCTCTTCCATGCCCACATTTATTATTCTTATTTCAAAGAGGATGAAACTGCAGCATACAACAGCTAAGTGACTTATGAAAGCTTTCAGAGCTACTTATAGACCAAAACACAGGCAGTAAATGTAATGAGTTAAATGGAGACGTGGAGACGCACTGAGGCAAAACCTCTCCTCCCGGTCTCGCATCGCAGGGAAGGTGCCTCACTATTCAATATATAAACCCTTTGGTGCAGACCGGGGAGATGTAAAAGCAAAGGAATGGAAGACCTCCTTTCTTGGGATGAATTGCGTTTGCTGTCTAGGAGTCAGGCTCCATTCCGCCCTGCCCAGATGGCTGCTTTCTCAGGGGCAGACGAGCAGCCACACCCTACCTTCTCTCTGCTCCCCATGCTAAAAGGAAAAACATGGGGAAACAATGACAAAAAGAACTAATCCAAGTCCAGAGAATGTAGTTTGAATGTAGACTAGACGGGAGGCTAATCTGAGCCGAGGAGAAGATGTAGGGGGAAGGGAAAAGCTACATGGTAGATTGCAAACAAGGAAGAATTCAAAAGAGAAAAAATACAGTAATGTTAAAAATGCATAAAGTAGAGAGAAGAGAGAAAATGGAGGAACAAAAGGAGCTGTTAAAAATCTGTAGTAAGGGCTGCAAAGTGCTAGTAACAGGATCACTGTGCATCGAGCCGTTTGCTGAGGTTGTTCAAGTGCCACACGCAAACACACAAAGGGACAGAAGCTCATGGGGGCTGGGCACAGTGGCTCACGCCTGTAGGCCCAGCACTTTGAGAAGTCAAGGCAGGAGGATCCCTTGAGCCCAGAAGTTTGAGATCAGCCTGGGCAGCAGAATGAGACTCCATCTCTACAAAAAAGTTAAAAAATTAGCCCAGTGTGGTGGTGTGCACTTGTGGTCCCAGCCTCTCAGGAGGCTGAGGTGAGAGGATCACTTGATCCCAGGAGGTCAAGGCTGCAGTGACCCATGATCGCATTCCCAACTTGGGCAACAGAGCGAGACCCTGTCTCTATTAAAACAAAAACAAAGAGCAGCTCATGGGGTCAGCCACACCCTCCAGACAAATAGCCAGAGAGAACAGAGTGGGTTAAGATATAGACCAATTCCAGGCTAGGAAACTACTTACCATCCCCTACTGTAGAGAGAACCTCACTGTTGTTGTTGATTTAGAAATTTCTTAGATGTGGTTTATTCAACACTTCAGTAACTCTAGTTATTTTACCCATATTATGTGTCCAAATTATTCATCTGATTAAAGTTTTGCTTTAAAAGGTCTCTAACAACTGGGTGCATTGACTCATGCCTATAATCCCGGCACTTTGCGAGGCTGAGGTGGGTGGATCACCTGAGGTAAGGACTTTGAGACCAGACTGACCGACATGGCAAAACCCTGTCTCTATTAAAAATACAAAAATTAGCCAGGCATCGTGGCGCATGCCTGTAATCCCAGCTACTTGGGAGGCTGAGGCAGGATAATCACTTGAACCTGGGAGGCGGAGGTTGCAGTGAGCCAAAATTGTGCCACTGCACTCCAGCCTGGGGAACAAGAGTGAAACTCTGTCTCAAATGGCCTCTAATAAGGATTGTTTTAACTAGAAAATAACTGAACTTCATACTAACCCTTAGTGGAAAGTTAGAAAAGCTGAAATCATGGGGTATTCACATGAGGAATCCTATTTTAAAATATTTGCACTCACAGGGTCTCTGCCCCACGGTTTAACTTTGAAAAGCTCAAATGTTCTCACCTGTCCTTTTTCCCTTCAGTTCTTATAGTTATTTGGTGACTTGGTTAATGACTCTGTTTTCTGAAATCTCATCTGGAGACGCCA
Organism: Rhinopithecus bieti; assembly: GCF_001698545.2. Lineage (NCBI taxonomy): Eukaryota > Metazoa > Chordata > Mammalia > Primates > Cercopithecidae > Rhinopithecus > Rhinopithecus bieti. The sequence goes on from NW_016810565.1 coordinate 5,197,367, forward strand.
GTCCTGGCATGGCTGCAGAAAGAAACACAGTCCCCACTCTTGAGGAATTCATCTGCTTTTGGGAGAGGCAGGATATATTCGAGAGAACTCAAAAAGTCGGAAAAGTAACCAATAACCCAAACTGTATCCCTAGTTTCTGATCTTTGTGAGTAATCAAAGCTATATTCTTTCTTTACAGACACACACACACACCTCCCCACACAGGGCACAGCACACAGGGTACTGACTTGTACCTAAGACCATCTCAGACAACTACCCACCCAAGCTGTGACCTCTGCCAAGAGTTGAGGGACATCAGTGAAGTTCTAGCATTATTCTGTTTAAGTTTTTTATTATGAGCAGTTAATTTTTCAATAAAACTAGCTTATTAAAAATAAAAAAGTTTAATGGCACAAAGGGACAAGTGAAATGCAAATGGAACCCAGACTTGTTCTCCTTGTTAAGACAGTATCCTGATTTGGGACTAAGAGCCCTGGCTGTCCAGACCATGTGGGCTTTAAAACCAAGAGGAGGTAGTGGTGGGCAATCTTATCCACCATCTGAGTCCATTGCTTCTGTTCTTTGATATGGCAGGTCAGAATATTTATGGCCCAACAGAGCTGGGAAGTCTGTCCAGACAAGAGCATGATAAGATCAGTTTGTTTAAAACTTGCTGTGGATTTATTTGCTTTGTCCATGCTTAGCAATTCTCACCACTTGCCACAACTTCTTCAGATTTTAATTTCCTTATTTTCCTCTCAATTCTATAGACATGGCCAAAGTGGTGTTTTATTAAATCTACAGAGCTGGTTGCCAGGCACTTCCTTCCTTCCGCTGCCTGCAGCTCTCCACCTGCAGTATCCTACCCAGGATGATTTCAGCTTTCCTTAATCTGCACTTTCCCCTCACTGAAAAGCAGCAGAATGGGAATCCGTAGAGCTAGTTCCAGTCCTGTTGCTAACTAACCTGGTGATCACAACCAAGCTCTGACCCTTTCTAGGTGTGTTTCCTCCTCTGTAATTTCTAACTTTCTGAATGTGGTGTTAATTAAATGACGTACTGTTAATACAGTTCTCCACCCTCAATAGTTGAATAAATAAATGAAAGCTATCCCATTTGTATCCCTAATGTTTAGCTCTGAATGAATGAAAGACGAAAACTATAGATTGCCTGGGACATAGTGGCTGTTTTGGAAATACCACCCACTGGAAATACCTCAAGGGAACTGGCCATGTCTGCTCTGGGGAAGTGAAAGGTAAACACTGTGTCCAAAAGAGGGACTCAGAGATCTGAACGAGGGGATACCTAAGGAACTTTTTTGGTTCTAATATTCTATATTTTATTTGTACATTTAGCAAACACTGCTGAAGACTTGAAACACATACTGGACACCAGCCAGGCCTGGAATTAATGTCACATGTTCCTTCTAGTAATGCATATCTAGAAGGCAGGGACTGACAAATCCAGTAGCAAAAGGGCGTGAGAAGTATAGAAACACAAGTAGTGCAAAAGTAGTTTCAGAGTATATGAGAAGGAAGATGAACTCTACCTGGGGGAATGAAAGAGGAAGAGGTAAGTCTCAAACACTGAGCAGAAGGCCCTGTCAGAAGGGCTTCCTGGAAGTGATTCCTTGAATCAGTGTCACCTAGCTTTCTATCTGGATGCTACACCTTGGAGAGATGACTAGACAGTGATTGTCTCTCCAGAGCCTTTTATTCCAGGATCTTCAACGGACTGCCGTTAAGATGTGGTCTTGAGTCCCCTCACCTTCTTCTTCTTTCTTTCTTTTGAAAGAGAAGCCTATCTTAGTTAGCTCAGGCTGTCATAACAAAATACCACAGACTGGGCGGCTTAATGGTAGCAATGTATTTTCTCACCGTTCTGGAAGCCCAGGAGGAAGGTGTTGGCAGGTTTGCCTTCTCTGGAGGCCTCTCTCCTTGGCTTGTGGACGGCCACCTTCTCACTGTGTCCTCAGAGGGGCCTTTACTCTGAGCATGAGCATCCCTTATGTCTTCACCTCCTCTCACAGTCCTATTGGACTAGAGGCCCACTCTTAAGACCTAATTTAACCTTAATTACATCCTTAAAGGCCCTATCTCTGAATAAAGTCACACTGAGGTCACGGGCTTCAACCAGTGGATTGTGGGAGACATAATTAAGTCCATAACAGTGCCCTAGAGTGACACGGTCCTCTATTACACACCTAGACAGAAGATAACACTGCAACTGTGGTCTGACAATTTTGAAGATGACTGGGATGGTCATCTCCTTTGGATGTAAAAATGATACACATTTTAGTCTGCTTTTTATTTCTCTTGTAGTTTTGCATTATTCAGGATTTTAAAGTTGCAAGTAACAGACATTAACAATGAAATTTGTTGTTTATATACTGCAAAAAAAAAAAAAAAAAGTTTATGGGTAAGCCTGGCTTGAATTAAATGCCTGAATGCACATGGTCAAGGCTACCATGAGAACTTGCCCTCTTGCCATTACTGAACTCTACTTCCCTCTCTCTTGGCTTATTAGTCTTTCCCCACACGATGGGAAATAATGATTTGAGGCTTTCGTGATCTTGACAGCTCTTGATCCCAGAAAACAACAACAACAACAATATCTTTCATAATAGTTCTAGCTCAAGTCCCATAGAGCAGCGGTCCCCAACTTTTTTTGGCAGTGGGGACCAATTTCAAAGAAGGCAATTTTTCCATGGACTGGGGTGGGGTGGGGGGATGGTTTTGGGACAAAATTGTCCCACCTCAGATCATCAGGCATTTGATTCTCACAAGAAAAGCACAGCCCGGTTCCTTTGCATGCGCAGTTCACAGTAGGGTTTGTGGTCCTATGAGAATCTAATGCCACTGCCAATCTGACAGGAGGCAGGGCTCAGGCAGTAATGCTCACCACTGCTCACCTCCCGCTGTGTGGAATGGTTCCTAACAGGCCATGGACTGGTACTGGTCCTCGGCCTGAGGGGTTGGGGACCCCTGTCATAGAGAATTCTTAGATGACAAAACTGCCCCTAAACCAGTCACCATAGCCAGGAGATTGAGTCTTGGTCTGGCCAGGTCTGGGTCATGTGCTGCCCCTAGGTGAGGTGGGGGATTAGGCCACAGTCAGATTACTGTGGAATAGAAAATGCTAGCTCCCCTCTATCCAACTAACCAGCTGCTGGCAAAACACTTATCTTTCTAGAAATAACAATGCCATCCTAGCAGAAAAATAGGTGTGTTAAAACTGATCTGAATGCCTTTTCTTTTAAATTTCTCAATCTTTGTGCAATGTCTTACCTATTGGAACAATCTCAAACTGATACTTGTTTCTTCGGCCAGGTGCTAGAAAACAAATGTTTCACAGAGGGTGAATGACGCACCTGCACATCTCAGTGCTCTCTCCATCAGTGGAAACCACACTGGCATGCAAAATAGCAGCACAATTCTCTTCCTGACAGGTCTTAATAAATTAGAGCTAGACTTTATCATAGAAACAGTAAGAGTAACTACATCAATAGGGTGATGCATTAGAAATTCCTATTTAAAAAAAAAAGAAAAAAAAAAAAAAAAAAAAAAAAAAATGGCCACATCTGAGGGAATGAGCAGTGCATAAAAGAAAGGAAAAAAAAAAAAAGAAAACACATACACTGTTGAATGAAATTACCATCTTGGAACCATGTAAAACATTTATTGCTGCCAAAAAAACACATAATAAACTCCCTAAGCAGTCCAAACCAGGGTACAATACAGTGAATGAAGGAAACACAGGTTCTGATTTTCTAATTGAGTGACTTCATTATAACTCCAAAAATACAAAACCAGCAAAACACAATTTAGAAAGAAAATTTGAGGAATAATGTCTCATTTTAAAAGTTTTTCAGTTGTTAACATATCAGTTACAGAACCCAGAGACACAGAAGGCAAACTTCATTCATTCCTCCAACTGTTAATTGTTCTAGTAGCTGGTAGTTGCTGTGCTAGATACTAGGGCAGAAATAAACTTGGTAAACAACAATTTTAAAAACAACTTCGAGCTTTACTGTTTACTAAGAATTTTTGCATATATAATCATACTTTTCCTCACAACCCCATTTTACAGATAAAGGAGACTCAAAATGAATATACAATTTGCCCAAAATAACACCATAATTACCAATAAGAGAAGCCTGAACTCACATCCAAACGGGACTTCAAATCTTAAACCCTTTTATCTTAGGCTTTTTTTTTTTCCCAAAGAGCTGGGGTCTCACTCCATCACCCAGGCTGGAGTGCAATGGCTTGCTCATTGTTTACTGTAGCCTGAAATTTCTGGGCTCACATGATCTTTTTGCCTCAGCTTCCTGATTAGCTGGGCCCACAAGCATGCACCACCATGCCCAGTTAATTTTTTGTTTGTTTATTTATTTTTGGTAGAGACAGGGTCTTACAATGTCGGCCAGGCTGGTCTCACAATCCTTGCCTCAGTGATCCTCCCACTTCAGCCTTCCAAAGTGTTGGGATTCATTTTGACCTAAAGATTTTCTTCTTCCTTACTCTTCTAATCGATATACCCAGATTCTCCTTCCACTATGGCAAGCAGTGTTTTCTAGAGTGTAAACTCAAAATTAAGTGTTATGTTTAGTATGTGGGAAACTCAGGGGCAAAATCAACATTCCCCTTCCCATAAGACTTCTCAGACCCTTCATGCTACTATGTACTGTCTTTTTTGGGGCAGGAGTGATTACAATTTTTCTTTTCTTTTTTTTTTTTTTTTGGAGACAGAGTCTAGCTCTGTTGCCCAGGCTGGAGAGCAGTGGCACGATCTCAGCTCATTGCAACCTCTGCCTCTTGGGTTCAAGCGATTCTTATGCCTCGGCCTCCCAAGTAGCTGGGATTACAGGCGCCCACCACCATGCCTTTTTATTATTATTATTATTATTATTATTATTATTTGTATTTTTAGTAGAGACGGGGTTTTGCCATGTTGGCCAGGCTGGTCTTAAACTCCTGACCTCAGGTGATCTGCTCACCTCAGCCTCCTAAAGTGTTGGGATTACAGACGTAAGCCACCATGTCCAGCCTACAGTTTTTCTTAAACTGACCACAGAACTTCTTGTTTTTGTTTTGTTTTTCCCATGAAGCCTTGTGTATGACTAAAACAGCAGTCAAAACACAGGTTCCAGAGTCTGATGGTTTTGGGTTCAAATGCCAGCACTGTGTGATGCTGGATACGTTTTTAAAGCAGCACATGACTCACTTTCTTCATCTGTGAAATGGACATGACAATAACAGCAGCTATCTCACAGGGCTCTTGTGAGGCTACAGGTACATACGCTTATGTATATCAAGTGCTTAGCAGGTTACACTGATTACAGTCAAGTTCACTAAGTGTGAGATAGCCACTTATTTAACAAAACATTATATAAAACAAATGTCGCTAGAACAACCAACAGGTTTTCCTTGTTTTACAAAATTCAGGTAGGAAGCATCTATGGAAAGATGAAAACAAATGTTGACTTTCTGATTAGAAGACGCAGATCCAAATCCTAGCTTTGCCACTTAAGCAGTGTGACTTTGAGGAGGTGATTTAACCTCTCTGAATCTTAGAAGCCTCTTAGGTAAAACGGTAATAATAATGTAACCACCTGACTCCAGAATCTGCTTTTGACTGGTGCTCATAGGATTACTGTGAAAATTAGATGTGATAACGAAAGTGTCCACAGTACAGTGGGCGCATTTGAAAGTGTGTTACCTTGTTTGTATATGAATCTAGAAGAATCAGAAGCTCTTCATTTATATAGGTAAGGACTTTTAAAACTTCACATGGGTTTTTACTAACTCAAACCCTTTTGTCAATCCCTACAGCTTTGAAAATCTACCATTCGGCCCTGTCAGTATTTCCGGCTGATCCTTCCCATCCACAAACAGATGCTGCTCACTGGATTCAGCACTTCCATCAAAATCCCCAAAAGCCTTCATGCTTAGAAATGAACAGACATCAAAAAGGCAGCAACTGTCCTCTTTCCTGCCATTTCCTCTTCTAGGGCCTGCGACATGACCAGGATAAAGTAGGAGGTTAAAAAAAGGTAATAAAAATGAATAAACAAAGAGTGCTGAGAAGCCAAGATGTATGCAGCTCTGCTCAAGTGTGACAGATGTCTTCAAGTAACCCTCGATCCAGTTAAGAGGATAAGACAGAGAAAATTAAATATCAGACTATGTATTATATACCTTAAGTGTTGCATGAGAGTTCAGAAAAAAGAGAAATTTTGTGGGCTGTAGAGATCAGAAAAGGCTTCCTGAAGAAATACTGCATGCACAGGGCTGGGTTTTAGAGGATTTCATGGAAAGAAAACAAAGGTTTGGAAATGGGGAAGCCAAGTGGTGAGTGCAGATCCAGACTAAATCATTTTTATGGAGTGGAAGGAGCCAAGCTTCAAGAGACAGTAGCCAGACCATGGAGGGCTCCACCTGTGGAAAACAATGAAAAGTTGTCCTGGCAATGGACAGAATTTTACATCCACAAAGTAGTGGTATACCATCCTCTCATCCCACCTTTCTATGAGGCAAGCTGTGTTTAAGCATTCGGTCATGGGTAGGGATGAACTGATTAGTACTTTGTTCATTCCAGGGATCTGATAATCATGAATGTCCCAACCAAGAAGCCCAGGACAACAAACAAGAATTTTATCAACTGTAGCAAAACGTGTCAACCTTCTCTTCCTTAGAAATCTCTATTCCTTCACTCCCCAATAAGGTGGAGAATAAAAGTACACAGTCTTCATTCTGTGGCTTTGGAAGAGCTCTAAGGTACATTTGATTTGAATGCATCCTCTCTCCAGGAAAAGGAATTTCATCACTGAGTACACTTCTTAAATCACAGAATATGTTTCATTGCCCTGCTCATAAAAATACATCCAACCACTTTTATCCATCTCCTCACCTCCCTTAGGAAGCCTCTATCTTGACTTGATACACAGTTGTCTGATCTAGCAAATACAGTAAAAAATGAGTAAGAGTGGTAACTTCCAAAAAACTAGGCAGGGGAGCCCTGCGAGGGGGCGCTCATCTTCCTTGCTCCTGGTTCTCTTCCTTGGTGTCTTTGGTGTGCAGTCTGTGCACATGGGATCCAGAGCTGATTTTCAAATAGGAAAGAGCTCCAAGTGTTCCTGTTTCTCCCAGGGCCACACAACAAGTGAAAGTAGAGAGTCTTTTCTCTCTTCTAGCACTCGTGCTGATGAAGATAGGGGGCAGAGTAGTCGCAAAGAATGCACTGTGAGTCAACCCTGGCATTTGGCAGGGTCTGAACTGGTTAACTGGAGTGAAAATAATTCTTCTTGTCTGTAAACTATTATGAAATGCTCTGAAGAGCCCAGTGACTAGTCATTGAGGTATCAAATCCAAGAAAGACCGAAAACCAGCATAAATTCTAGATCAAACATTGTAGTCTGTACAAGCCACACTTCTAACACATCTAGGTTCAATCTGCCTTTGGAGGTGCCAGTGGAATTCCAAAGCATGCTATAGCACTTTTCATTTTCCAGTGCTCTTGACTATGAAAGCTCACACACTGCCATTCTTCTCTCTGAACATCTCTGCAAATAAAATATTATTCCTATTTTCAGGTGGAAAACTAAGTCCCAGTGAAGTTATGTGACTTACATAAAGTAATGCAGCATCATTAGAACCTAGGGTTTCCAGGTTCCCAAGCTCAGGTTCTTCCCGTGAACACCAGCAAGGTGTATACATCAGAGTCATCAGTGGAACCTTAAACAGTGCACATGTCTGGGTTTCACCTGTACATATTTGGACTTAAGAGGTTTGAGGAGTGGCCTGGGCACCTGTCTTTAGATTGCAATGGGCCCTCTCAGTGAGAAACATTACATAGAATTCCCAAGTTGAAAGTCACTCTTGAAAGCTCTTCAGTAGATTCTCTTGCTGTCCAGGAGAACCACCCCAGAATGTATCCCATTATAGCTACAATTGTTGGAAGGGTGCTCTTCACTGAGTTTTCACTTGTAATTCACTCTTCCCTACACAGAAGAGAGTTGTCCACTGCAGTCCTAGTTAGTTCAACAGACACTTACTGATCACACCAGGCTCCAAGGATAATGAAATATGACATGGAGGAATGTAGAACAATGAATAATGTAATGGGCTGTGGGCTCAGTACAGAAGCACTGCAGACTCAGAGAACCAGGGGTCACTTGGTAATGGGCTCTGGTTCTATTATCACAATTAGCCAGAAAGCACTATAGTCCCCGTTTGTCAACTGCAAGGAACTTATTAATCTCTCAGACCAGTGAATCTGCACGCAAACCAAGCCAAGATCCAAGCTCTCAGCTGATTAGTCACACCATGTTTGGTTCACTGTGTCATAAACATTTCAGTAGCAAACATGATTATCTTCCAAGGACTGATTTCTGGCATTCTGAGTCTGAACACTCAGGGAGAGGGGAAGACTAGAAGTACTCTAGCTTGAGAATGTGTCAGCCTTTCTCCTGGCTCCCATGCAACTTCTAATCCAGGATAAGGGTCTATAAAATGATTTGCTGATTACAGTAAATTAAAACAATTAATTTATTGAGTATCTAAATGCTTTATAGAGGTCATCTCGGCTGGGAGAGGTGGCTTATGCCTATAATCCCAACCCTTTGGGAGGTTGAGGTGGGCGGATCACCTGAGGTCGGGAGTTTGAGACCGGCCTGACCAACATGGAGAAACTCCATCTCTACTAAAAAGAAAAAAAAAAAAATTAGCCGGGCGTGGTGGTGCATGCCTGTAATCCCAGCTACTCGGGAGGCTGAGGTATAGGAGAATTCCTAAACCCAGGAGGCAGAGGCTGTGGTGAGCCAAGATTGCGCCACTGCACTCCAGCCTGGGCAACAAGGCGAAACTCTACCTCAAAAAACAAAACAAAACAAAAAGTAACCTCATTTAATTAGCATAATAACTCTCAAAGATGGGTAATAGTCCCATTTTACAGATAAGGAAACCAAGGCACAGACAACTTGAGTAATTGCTCAAGGGGGTAAGAAAAGTCAAGGTGCTAGCAGCATTGCAAAACACCTAGTAGGGTTTCCCATCACTATTACTTATTCCCCAAAGGTGAAAATGTTTATCTCTGCAGAGCAGCCAACTTCAGGGCAGAGAAGTCACCAGTCACAGGGAAAGGACAAAATGGACTTGGGTTATACTCTGAGAAGCAAGCAAAAACTCTCCCTTCAATCAGCTAAAGCATGGTGAAGAGCACACTGTCCCCCTGCTCCTACACCTCAGCTCCCGCACACCTACTAGCAGCCCTTGTCTTGATTTTCGTCCACCCCAATCCTACACCCTCCAAGGCTCACTCGCGCAGATGCCTCCTCCTGAAAGTCTCTTTTAACTTTCACTATGGCAAAACTGTGTCCACCTCCTGGCCACAGCACGTTATCTGTATCCCTATGGAATCCATCCCAATCTCCTATGTTAGTCTTATCTTTGCTACCTGCTACTGCATGCTTTTGGTCTGTCTGTTCCACACCTCTTGAGGACAGTGTTTCCTGGAGGCAGGATTAAGGATTACGCATATTTACATTTTCTACTGTGGCTTATATTGAGTAGATGTTCCAGAAGTATTTGTTCAATGAATGGTTATCCAAATATCAAAAGGACCCTCCCACATCCCTACCTCCAAAACGACCCATTGCCTGACTTTTCAGAACCTATACAGTTGAATATATGTTTGCAACTACCCTAAGTAGCTAGCAAGAGACATACAGACCCAAGCTGGTATTCTGTTCCAGGACTCACTCCTCTGGGGAGTAAGTCCAGTTAAATTCTTCCTCTTTGTTTTCTTTTGTTATTAGCATAAGCGACTACTATTACACTAAGCAAAGAGGAATGGGAGATATCAGAGATTGTTTTAAAACATGGCATTTGAATCTGTTAAACATTAACTGATTAAACTTTCACTAATTACAAAATATAAAATATACAAACAATAATATTTTATAATTTATACACTTCTTTCCTATACATTATCCTCAAAATAGTCCTTTTGCTATATGTGAGGTAACTAAGGCCTAGAGAAATAAAGTGACAGTCATAGCTTACATTTCTCTTGTAGGAAATGGAGCCAAATATTGGGACTCCAGATCTACAACACTGCTTCACTTTGAGTAAAACTCAACAACTGCATGCTTATTTAATAATGAAGAACAGATTTTTTTGTGTGTGTGTGCGATGGAGTCTTGCTCTGTTGCCAGGCTGGAGTGCAGTGGCGTGAACTCGGCTCACTGCAACCTCCACCTTCTGGGTTCAAGCGATCCTTCTGCCTCAGCCTCCTGAGTAGCTGGGACTACCGGTGCCTGCCACCACGCCTGGCTAATTTTTGTATTTTTAGTAGAGACGGGGTTTCACCATGTTGACCAGGATGGTGTTGATCTCTTGACCTCGTGATCCACCCGCCTCGGCCTCCCAAAGTGCTGGGATTACCGGCGTGAGCCACTGCGCCCGGCCGATAGATTGATATTTTTAAGTATATCTGCTTTGCCATCTTAACAACTAAATTATCTGTTTCCCAGTGCATAAAGGGCTCAAACAACTCAATACAAAGAAAACAAATATTCTGATTTAAAAATGGGCAAAATATCTGAATAGACATTTATCAAAAGACATACAAATGTCCAAAGGGTATGTGAAAAAATGCTCAATATCACTAATCATCTGGGAAAGGCATATCAAAACCACAATATCATCTCATACAGTTTTATCAAAAAGACAGCCAATAAGTGACTCTAGCAAGGATATGGAGAAAGGGGGGTCCTTGTACACTGCTGGTGAGAATATAAATTAGTACAGCCACTGTGGACACTCCAAAAGTTTGGAGGTTCCTCAGAAAAAAACTAAAAGTAGAACTACCATATGATCCAGCAATCTCACTGTTGAATATATATCCAAAAGAAAGGAAATCGGGATACTGAAGAGACTGATTTTACTCCCAAGCTTACTGTAGCATTAGTCACAATGGTCCAGATAGGAATTAAGGCTGGGTGCAGTGGCTCATGCCTGTAATCCCAGCACTCTGGGAGGCCAATGTGGGTGGATCACTTGAGGTCAGGAGTTTGAGAGCAGCCTGGCCAACATGGGGGAACCGTGCCTCTACTAAAAATATAAAAATTAGCCGGGCATGGTGGCACATGCCTATAATCCCAGCTACTTGGGTGGCTGAGGCACGAGAATCGCATGAACCCGGGAGGTGGAGGCTGCAGTGATTTCAGATCACACCACTCTACACCAGCCTGGGCAACAGAGCAAGACTCTGTCTTAAAAAAACAAAACAAAACATACAAATCAACCTAAGCGTCCAACAACAGATGAATGGATTAATGGATTTTAAAAAGTGGTATAAATATACTACAGAATATTATTCAGCCATAAGAAAAAACGAAATCCTGTCATCTGCAGCAATCTAGATGAAACTGAAGGACATTATGTTAAATGAAATAAGGCAGGCACAGGAGAGACAAATACTGCATGTTCTCACTAATATATGGGAGCTAAAAAAAATTGAACTCATGGAGACAGAGTAGAATGATGGTTATCAGAGGTGGGAGAGGGTAATAAAGAAGGATAATTAGTGGATACAGAAATACAGTTTGGTAGAAGGAATAAGATTCAGTGTCGGTAGTACAATAGGGCAACAAGAGTTAACAATAACTTATTGTATATTTCAAAATAACTAAAAATGTAATTGGAATGTTCCTAATGCAAAGAAATGATAAATGCTTGAGGAGATGGGCATTCCAATTACCCTGATTTGATCATTACACACTGTATGCAGTATACTTGTATCAAAATGTCACATGTACCCCATAAGTAGGTATACTTATTATCTATAATAATTAAAATTTTTATAAATAAATAATTTGCTTCCCCAAATAACACCTTGCTTTTGGCTTATCAGATGGACACCAGGTGAAACTGTCAAGTCAATGAGGTCTGTCCATCCCTGTCTTAGCTGCTCCATTCTCTCTCCCTAGTCTCTCTGCCCTCTGCATTCTTCCACCAACCAGTGCTCCCACCATCATCTATCAAAGACCCACATGGTTGTGGATTCCAACAGGCCCCGGGGATCCAAGACAGAGAGGGATCATAGCTCCCATAGTTGGGGACTGTGACTTACTTAATTCAAAGTATTTTCATTATCAGACATTTAATAATACACCCCAGAGCTGAGAGTATGCTGTCAGCAGTAGTTGGTAGGGATACAAGATGATGACATTCTCTCTGACCTCAAGGAGCTCATGCTTTGGTAGAGGAGAAGATGTGAGAGAAACTAACCATCATACAACTACACAGTAGTAAGCACTACACAGAGATGGGACGGAAGTGCTGTGGGAGCTGGGAGAAGGGTGTGTCATTCTACCCCAGGTGGGCCCTCTGCTCCTTTTCTGTTCCCTACTTTTCCTACATCTGTGGGGCATGTGTCAGGCACCACAACAAGCTCTGGGCCCATAGGAAAGACTGAACGGTTGGGCTGATGGTTAAGAGAGAGGGTCGATTTATAGGATGGCATTTCAGGCACATAGTATCTGGGAAAGAGGGACTGAACTGAAACTGACTGACTCCCTTAACAGCTGGGTGACTTGAAGCAAATTACTTAACCTCTCTGAGCGTCTGTTCTCATTTCTTTCATTCATTTAACAAATATTTATTAGATACCTTCTGTGTGCAAGGCACTAGGGATACAACAGTGGTTTTTGTTTGTTTGTTTGTTTTTCTGAGACACTGGAGTGCAGTGGCATGATCTTGGCTCACTGCAGCCTTGACTTCCTGAGCTCAGATGATCCTGAGCTCAGATGATCCTCTCACCTCAGCCTCCGAAGTAGCTAGGTCCACAGGCGTGTGTCACCATGCCCGGCTAAGTTTTGTATTTTTTGTAGATATGGGGTTTCACCATGTTACCCAGGCTGATCTGGGGCTCCTGGGCTCAAACAATCTATCTGCCTCAGCCTCCCAAAATGCTGGGATTACAAGCGTGGGCCACTGTGCCCTGCCACAGCTGTGTGTGTGTGTGTGTGTGTGTGTGTTTTGAGACAGAGCATCGCTGTTGTTGCCCAGGCTGGAGTGCAGGGGCGCAATCTCGGCTCACTGCAACCTCTGCCTCCCGGGTTCAAGTGATTCTCCTGTCTCAACCTCCTGAGTAGGTGGGATTACAGGCATGCACCACCATGTCCGGCTAATTTTGTATATGTTTTGTATTTTAGTAGGGGTTTCTTCATGTTGGTCAGGCTGGTCTCAAACTCTTGACCTCAGGTGACCCACCCGCCTCTGCCTCCCAAAGTGCTGGGGTTATACGCATGAGCCACCATGCCCTGCCAGCTGTGTATTTTTTTTTTTTTTTGAGATGGAGTCTCGCTCTGTCGCCCAGGCTGGAGTGCAGTGGCGCGATCTCCGCTCACTGCAAGCTCCACTGTCTCCCGGGTTAACGCCATTCTCCTGCCTCCGCCTCCCTAGAAGCTAGGACTACAGGCACCCGCCACCACACCCGGCTAATTTTTTTTGTATTTTCAGTAGAGACGGGGTTTCACCATATTCACCAGGATGGTCTCGATCTCCTGACCTCGTGATCCGCCTGCCTCGGCCTCCCAAAGTGCTGGGATTACAGGCGTGAGCCACCGCGCCCGGCCAAGCTGTGTATTTTTAAAAACCTATCCTTGTGGCACTTAGGTTCCGCTGAGGGAGGCAGACAATAACAAACACAAAATTTAAATCCACAGTATATAGATGGTGATATGTGACCTGGCAAAAAATAAGGCAGAGTAAAAAGAAACGGAGTGCCCACTGTGGGGAGAGGGATATTAAAAAGTTAAGGGTAACATCTGAGTAAAGGCCTGGAGGAGACCAGGGCATAAGCCACGTGGCCACCTGGGGGCAGAGCAATCCAGGCAGAGACTGTCAGTGCACAGGCCTCAAGGAAGAGGCAGGCTGGTGTATTCAAGGAACAGCACAAGCTGGTAAGGCTAGAGTGGTGTCGAGGAGACAGGGTGCTGTTAGAGATGGAATCTGATAAGAGGGCCAGGCTGAGCAGGCCTGGTAAGCCATTAAAGGAGCTTGGGTTCTCACTTCCAGTGAAATGGGAAGTTACTCGGGGTGGGGGGCGGGCTGCTTTGAGAACAGGAGTGACATGATTTGACTTCTTATCTTAAAAAGGAAAATGGGTGAAAAATTGAGACTCGACAACAAGGCAGAAAGCTTGGAGGGCAGTTACAATGCTACTGCAGCAATTCAGATGCTGGCATTTGGACCAGGCTGGTGGTAGTAGAGCCAGTAGGAAGTGGTTGGATTTGGTATATATTCTGAGACACAGCAGGTAGGACTGCTTGATGGATGAGAGATGGATGAGATGTGGAGAGTAGGAGAAAGGGGTCAAGAACGACTAAACAACTAGAAGGAAGGAGTTGCGGATCTGCCACTGACTGGGCCGTGGAAGACTGAAGAAGGGATAGGAAAGAGCTGGAGAACCGTGTTAGACATGTTTGAGATGCCTAATTAGGCTTCCAGTAGTGACATCAAACAAGCAGATGGATATATGGGCCAGAGTTTAGGACAAGTTCTGATGTGGACTGTGTTTTCATCTCCAGCAAGCCACATGGCTGCCTGGGGGCAGGGCAATCCAGGCAGACATACAGCCAGTGAAGAGGTCTGGAGGAGGAGCACAAGGCCCACTTGGCTAGAGTGGTATGCAGGAGAGAGTCCATTTCATTATGTGAGTTAAAGTTACCTTGGGCAAAGCAATCAGCAGTGATTAGCACACAGCATGTACTCAATGACCAAGGTTCTTCTCCTTCCCCTTCCCTGCCTGGCCCAGTCTCTACCTCCTGTTCATGTGAGACTTATTTCCTCAGCTCAGATCAATGTACTAAACATCTGTTTCTTCAAGGTACTACAGGAGCCTGGAAAATGAGAGAGACCAAGCCGGCTTAAGCTCTTGACACTTGGATGGTTCTTTAGCCTTGCCAACTTCAGGTCTTCCCCAGTAATACTCATTTTGACTCGTTTCAATATTCCAGTGAAAGGGCAAGAAAAATCATAACATTTCCCAAGACTAGATATAAATTTGAATTAATAAATAAAGCTGGTTAGAGTTTGAACTTCAAACCCTTCCATGATGTTTTTGTTTAAAAATAAAGCAGACTCAAAATAGTAACTTCCATTTTCACGTGACTAACAAATAGCAATTGTGGATTTTAGATCTTGGTACACTACATTCCTCCTGGAAATAAATCGGAATAAGTCAAATATCAGGAGTTCTGAGAAACAAAGTTCTCTGATTTGGGCTCCAGTCTCACTTGACAGATTATGGGGGAAAAAGTTACACTTAAAACTCTTCATTCTGGGGTGGTAAGGAAACGTAGGCAGTGTTCTGGGTCCAGAGGTAGAAGGAAAACTACACGATATTTCACAAAATGCTCAAGACAGTCTCTTTGGTGTGTAGAAACAGGCAAATGTTTACTTAAAACTTGCAGCTCAGTAAGGAAGGAAATCTAAGGCAGTTTTTTAAAAAGGGAAAAGGAGGTCAGGTGCAGTGGCTCATGCCTATAATCCCAGCACTTTGGGAGGCTGAGGTGGGCAGATTACTTAAGGTCAGGAGTTCAAGACCAGCCTGGTTAACATGGTGGAACCCTGTCTCTACAAAAATACAAAAATCAGGCCAGGTGCAGTGGCTCACGCCTGTAATCTCAGCACTTTGGGAGGCTGAGGCAGGCAGATCACCTGAGGTCAGGAGTTCGAGACCAGCCTGACCAACATGGAGAAACCCTGTCTCTACTAAAAATACAAAACTAGTCGGGCATGGTGGCACAAGCCTGTAATCCTAGCTACTTGGGAAGCTGGGACAGGAGAAGCACTTGAAACTGAGACAAGAGCGAAACTCCATCTCAAAAAAAAAATATTAGCTGGGCTTGGTGTAATCCCAGTTGCTCAGGAGGCTAGGGCAGGAGAACTGCTTGAATCTGGGAGGCGGAGGTTGCAGTGAGCTGAGATCGTGCCGCTGCACTCCAACCCGGGCAACAAAGCGAGACTCTGTCCCACCCCCCCCAAAAAAAAAAAAAAAAAAAGGCAAAAGGACAGTGACCTGTGTCTACCCCAAGAGCCAGCTAGAACAGCTTGCCTGGTGGTAGAACAATAGTCTTGCAGGCAATGGCAGGCAAAATTCCCCTAGGCAGCTGTAAAACACTGGACCGACCGCTAAAGCTCCTATTACTCTCTAGGCTTAGGACCCAGGCAGCCGTAAATCATGACAACCATCAGTGTGCTATGGAGTGAGATCATCTGCAGGGATTCCTTAATGAAACGTGATGACTTCTCTGGCACTCCAGCAACTGGGGTGTGCTGAGGACACCATGTTTTTCTCAGGAGGTCAGTTATCAGCTTTTCCACATGTTCTCCTGAACTAGCACACAAAACAGCCCAGGTGGCACCATGACACCAACCTCAGGACTATGCTGAGCTAGCTAGATAGCTTGCTTACTTTTCCTTGTTAAGTTCTGGTTAAAATGCACTGTACCAACTGCTTATTAAAGTCTTACTGTGCCTCAAGCAGTTGTAGGCACCAAGGAAACAAAAACAGACAGGACTCTGTTGTTTTCATGAATTCTGCTCCTGAATTCACAGTCCAGCAAGTAAATGCGTCTGAGTCAAAATCAGACTTCCTTTTAAAAACAAATGTGGCCAGCCGGGTGTGGTGGCTCACGCCTGTAAACCCAACACTTTGGGGGGCCAAGGCAGGTAGATCACATGAGGTCAGAAGTTCAAGAACAGCCTGGCCAACACGGTGAAACCCCGTTCCTACTAAAAATACAAAAAAATTAGCTGGGCGTGGTAGTGCATGCCTGTAACCACAGCTACTCGGAAGGCTGAGGCAGGAGGATTGCTTGAATCCAGGAGGTAGAGGTTGCAGTGAGCTGAGATTGTGCCACTGCACTCCAGCCCAGGTGACAGAGTGAGACTCTGTCTCAAAAAAAAAAAAAAAAAGAATGTGGCCCTTCTTCGTGCTCTCAGGGCTGGGGATGTGTGGAGGAGTGTGTCCACAAACAAGGCCTACCGGCATGTGTGGATAATCTGATGGAGTTGGCCCCAGGATGTGCTTCCCCCTTTATATTCATGTAGGAAGAACTGCTGTAATTTATACAGTTTATATTGTCCCATTAAATTCTAACAGTGTTATGGAGTTTTTTGGTGAGAATCACTCTCCCCATTTCAGTTGACACTAAGAAAGATCAAGAGACTTGCCAAGCCCACCAAGTTAGTTCACAGCGGCATCGAGATTATAAACCAAGTTCTCCGATTCTCATCCCAAAGAAATAGAGAACTTGGTTTATAATCTTACTGCTCTGCAAGACCTCCCCTGGTGACAGGTGGTTCACCTACCTGTCCTTGAACTGCTTCTGTCTGCTCTCAATTTTTCTTACCCATACCTCCAGCCTGCCTTTGCCTCAAACTTCCCATCTCCATGAAGGTCAATCTTCTGCTTTTCCTAAGCCAATGGTTGTAAGTCTGGTCTCCAGACCTGCAGCATCAGACTCACCTGTGAACTTGTTAGAAACACAGATTCTTAGGCCTCAGTCCAGATCACTCAATGAGAAATTCTGAGAGTGGGGTACAGCAATTCGAGTTTTCATGAGCTTTCCAGGGATTCTGCTGTATGCTAAAACTAGAGAACCCCCTGAACTAAGCTAAAAAGCTAGGTATCTCTACAGTCCCTGTGTGGCCCCACCATGATCACTGGGCCCCACGGACACAAACTCCGTGACTAGAGAAGAAAGCCATTTGTCTGGCACCATGCAGCAGTGAAAAAATGCAATCACCTCCAGTAAAATTTTTCAGGGCCAGCTTAGGCAAAAGCTTGAAGCAGGAGGTAACAGGCCTCCCCTTTGTGGTCTACCTTCATAACGATGGCCCCTTTCCCTCAATCAGTGCAACGGCATTTAATTCAACCCCTCCCACCTCATCAGACAAAGCTCTTGACTCTTAGATTAGAAGCCCACCACAATGGGAGTGGATGTATTGATACATAACCCTCTTCCCTAACCATGAAATGTAATGAAAGGCTCCAAGCTCTGTTCAAGAGGGTAGATAAGGGGTACTTCATCTAAAGTAAATGCTAACAATAAAACGTGAACCATGCAATTGTGCTGCTTTCTACAAATTACAGAACGCTTCCATAACTCTCACAAGGATCACAAAAGCTACTTTTGAAACAGACACTAGAACCCAGGACTCCTGATTCATTCCCCTAGGGGCCTATCTACTGTAATATGTCAGATATTATATAAATTCTTGTTAGTCATCTAATGGGGCTATTATAAAAGTTCTGGTCACTCTGTAAGGGCAGGGGTCCATGTCACCAGAGCACACTGCCACATAGAAAGAATTTCTTTGTCGCAAACCTAGGCCATTGGAAATAATGCAGAGATACATGGTTAAACAAAGGATAACTTCCTGAATCCAAAGCATCAAGTTTACTGAAAAGGGCAGGGGACAACCTTTATGGTCTGACTTTTCTTTGTGGAGTTCTAACCATCCTCTTATCTACTCCCTTGACTGGCTAATAGGTCTGTAGTTTTCTCTCAGAAGAATGAAAGGTGGTTATTCTCTTATTGTTGTAATGTCTATTGCAGCAACATTTGGAGGAACAAAAAAGGCCCGCAGAGGTAGAACTGAGGTTCCCGCACAATCACTCTGCCCATCAATACGGAATTTATGCTTAGTTCTAAAATGCACAAAACTGCATTTGAAAATGAGAAGCTTTCAGAGGTCGGAAGAGCGCGCACACACACACTCTTCCATATGTTCCAGAGAGGTGGAAATATGCACAAGAAGAATCTGATGACCCTCCCATTCTGCCTCCTTTATTTTCATTTCTTAGGAACTCTTTCTATTGGAACATCCCTTCCCATATTTATTTATATCCAGGGACAGATTCCTGGAGAAGAGAGAGGGAGTAGGATTCACAAAAGACCTAATTTGGAGCACTAATAATTACAGCAGCTGAAAAGCACACGAAAGCAAAGAGCCCGGTTAACAAAACACTATCAGGGCACTTCCCAGAAAACAGCCCAGCGATGAGATTACTACTAAAAATAATGAATACAAGAAGAGCCAAAACCAAATCTCAACTATGCAGACAGACTTGAGAATTTTTCACCTTCACTGCTACAATTAGCATTTTTTAAAAGACCAGTAGACTGCATGACTTGACAAAGGAAGAAAAACAAAAGATAGCAAGAGACTCATTCTGGACACCCAGTTTCTACTCTGTATTCATAACTCTACACCAGCAACAGCAGCTCAAATAAGGCACAAGGTGGGGTCCTGGACAAATTCACACATGATCAGACCAATTATCCACGCTGCACTTCTGCACACAGTAAACAACCCTGACCTGCACCACCTCTGCACCTCCCACCCCCATGACCAGGATAAACCCCACCATACGCTGAAAAGAACCCTGCTTTTTTTGTGAGAACCAGCCAGAGCCTAAGCTGTCATTACACAGCAAAAACCTAGCGAGAACAAAAAGCCAGCAGCAGACTGATGTAGAAAGCCCAGAACATACCTGAATTCTTCAAATGCAAACATGACCTAGTAAAATACAATTTCCTTAGATTGTGTGGTAGTCTTTTTGGTATGGAGGACAACCATTTAGTTAGTCAGATGGTGCAAAGTGCAGAAAAAAGAGGCGGGGTTTCCACACCCCCCAATATTCTGAAGTAAAAGGCTTTCTGCAGACAGGGGCCTGCAGCCTCCAGCTCCGCCAGCTGCTGACAAGCAGCAGCTAACAGGGGAGGCAGCTAGAAAACCATGTGATCATTCCAGCAAGTCTGATTAATGCAGTGTATGCTTAGGCTCCAGGCTGGAAACTGGATTAGTCTAGAGAAAGAAGTCGAACCCAGGGCACGCCTGGGATCCTGGGTAAAGCATGTAACACAACCCACCCCCCACCAGAACTGTGCAGGTTGGGGAGAGAAGAGAGAAGGTTGAAAGGAATGTGAATGCAACCTGTTCCGCTGTGATCTGCCTAATTATCTCACCTTCCTATAGCTGCTACTGCTATAAGATCAGGCATGACCAACATTATACATGAACATAAGTACTGAAAAATTCTGCAGAATTCTGTATTTTACCATTCCACTATCAAACATTATTTTAGCACAAATGCATAAGCTGTTTCAGAATCACAAAAGTCGCATTTTATGTCCACCACTTTACCATGACCAGCGTGACCTTACATGTCACTCCTTATTACTGATCTCATTTGATTATTTATTTATCAAGTATATAATATGTACCAGGTTCTCACCAATTCCTTGAAGTATAAAAATTGCTATAATCATTTCAGAAGAGAAGAAAAAGGAAACGAGATGCCAGCCCCAAAAGAGAGGTTTATCAGGCTGGCAAGATTTGGCAAATGAGCTGAGGCTGTATTCTGAAACTTGCCATGAAGGAAAATCTTCAGCATTCAGGTTGCAACTCTTTGTGAAATAAGCAAGATAGATCTCAAATAAAAACGTGTGAGTCACTCTTGACTTTTTCTCTCTCCCTTGCACCACAGTGTCATCAGTCACTAACTATAATAGACCTGGAAAAGGTGGCCTGAACCTGTCCCTTTCCCCTCACCCACCCACGCAGCCTGGGTATGCCCTCAGGGTTCCTCACTCAGCCTTTGGCCTTAGGAAAATTGCCCTGGTTGATTTTTAGAGAAGGGGTGGAAGAAGGAAGACCAGTTACTAATTCTGATTTTGATGCCCCCGTTTAACCCTGCATTACTAATTCCTCACAGCTCAAGAAATGTTTTTTAAGCCTCATGATGACATACAAAGTCTTATTTCTCCAATTCTTTCTTCCACTAAAACTCTTTACAAACCCTCAAATTCAGTCAGACTTTCACAGTTCCCAAAATCTGTCAGGACCTCCTTTCTCGGGCCCATGGACCAGCTGGATAAGGTTCTTCGCTGCTCCCTAATGTGAGCTGCTGCCCATGTGCTGCTCTCTCACTGCTCCCTCTCCAAGGGGTTGAGATTCCCACAGGGCGGTGCACTGCTGTCTCTCCTTGGCTGCCACCTGCATGGCATCCGACATTCTGTTTGCCTCTCCTGCAAATCTAAGAGTTCCTTGAGGACAGGAACGTGTGAAGTTAATTTCTGTATTGCCAATGCCTGGCACAGCACTCGACAAAAAGGAATTATTCACATAAGGTTTGCTGAATGAACCTCTTTTGCCTTAGCTTTTATCAGGGAGAAGAGTGATCCAGTACATGCATTCGCATGAAGGTGCTCTGGGACAAATGTATCACTCTTCATACAGTTATCTCTGTCTCAAAGAGAAGCAAGAGAGTCCAGGTCTTGACTCAAAGAAATGCAGTGACAAAGGCCAAATGAGGTAGACTGATGAGTGAGGGAGGTGTCTGCGGGAATCCTGTGGTCCCCCAAACCACACAGCAATCACCTAAGCTGATCTGAAATGCCTTCTGCAGTATTCCTGACCAGCCTCTGCCTAAGACCTTCTGGTGATGGCAGCTTCTTGGCAGAATTGTAACAGGAAACACAAAATATTCAAGTCAATAAATAACTCAGTTTTAAGTCTCAGATCTGCCACTTACTCTGTGATCATTGACAAGCTACTTAAATTCCCTGGGCCTTGGATTTACCCTATATAAAACCAGAATAATATTGATGCTGCCCATGCCTCTCTCATAGGAGCGCTGCAAGAAACCAATAAAGTAGGAGTTGGAAAGTTCTCTATCAAATATATTAAGTTATATAAATAGCTTCATCAGCTTTATGATCTCACAAGATGATTTACTGGACAGCTCTGATGATTGGGTGGTTCTTCCTCACGAAGAGACTACCACTCCTTGGAAGTATTCTGTCTGCTCAATGGGTGGCTCATTTAATTCTGTGGAGACCTCTAGACTCTGTGCCTGCTTTCCACCAGTGACTCAAGACTCTCCTTTTGCAGGTAGAACCAGTACCTTTCAGGGCAATTCATAAGGTCCTGGTAGAGGGCAGTTGGTAGAAATGGTGAAAAATCAAATCCTAGCACCAAGCTCATTTTATGCCTAATATTAAGAGATTCTCCCAATTTACTAATAAGCAGACAGAGGCCAAAGTGGTTAAGGAACTTGTCCAGGGTCATACAGCTGTAAGTGGCAGAGTAATAACATGGACTCTGGCTGAGCTAACTCCAACATGCTCTCCTGGTGTCCTTACACCAATGATCCAACCAGCTCAGGCTGCCTCCAGAAGAGGACTTATTTGATAAACTGTCAGGCAGCCTGTGGCCCTGAGGCGGTGGGACACTAACCCTTTTGGGCTATTTTATGTAGCTGGCCAGGTGACTCCCAAATTTCATGGCCAAGCAAGAGACCTGCAAGGGCTAAAAAAAAAAGTGCCTCAACTCTTCCAGGAAGTGAGAGGTAGACACCTCAGTTGACATGGCACTGGGGTCCAAATGGGAACTGAGTCTGCTTCAAAGGCTAGAAATCCTCAACCACTTGATTACTGATAACATCGAAGAGTCAGAAACAGAAACGTAAGTGAGGGTCCGTGACTCCTGAAAACTCAGCTCCACTCCTGTCTGGAACAGGGCGCAAAAAGGCACTTCTGTGACCACATCATGTGTTTTGTTGTTGTTGTTGTTTTTGTTTGTTTGTTTTTTGAGACAAACAAGCTGGAGTCCAGTGGCGCAACCTCAGCTCACTGCAACCTCTGCCTCCTAGGTTCAAGTGATTCTTGTGCCTCAGCCTCCTCAGTAGCCAGGATTACAGGTGCGCGCACCACACCCAGCTAATTTTTGTATTTTTAGTAGAGATGGGGTTTCACCGTGTTGGCCAGGATGGTGTTGATCTCTTGACCTTGTGATCCACTCGCCTCGGCCTCCCAAAGGGCTGGGATTACAGGCGTGAGCCACCGTGCCCGGCGTTTTTTATGTTTTTTTTTAAAGGCATTCCAAGCCATTCACCAACAACTCAGGCTCAGATAATGCA
Organism: Rhinopithecus bieti; assembly: GCF_001698545.2. NCBI lineage: Eukaryota > Metazoa > Chordata > Mammalia > Primates > Cercopithecidae > Rhinopithecus > Rhinopithecus bieti. Next base: position 5,220,347 of record NW_016810565.1, read on the forward strand.
CATTCCTACTCTGGGACTTAATTTCCCTTTGTACCATGAAAGAATAGCCAGATGTTAATTTTTTTTATTAATAAATAATTTTTTTTTTTTTTTTTTTTTTTGGAGACAGAGTCTTACTCTGTCACCCACACTGGAGTGCAGTGGTACAATCTCAGCTCACTGCAACCTCTGCCTCCCGGATTCATGTGATTCTTGTGCCTCAGCTTCCCCAGTAGCATGCACCACCATGTCTGGCTAATTTTTATTTTATTTTATTTTTAGTAGAGACAGGGTTTCGCCATGTTGGCTAGGCTGGTCTCAAACTCTTGGCATCAAGTGATCCGCCTACCTTGGCCTCCCAAAGTGTTGGGATTATAGGCATGAGCCACTGTGCCCAGCCAATAATTGTCTTATTTTTAAAAATAACACTTCCATGGAACCCTAATATGTACAACTGATCAAAGTAGAATAGTTCTAGCTGAAGAAGGTGGAGGGGCCCTAGAGTCCCTGCTGCAAGGCCTTCCCTCTCTCTACCAGGACAGGCTCAGCCTGAACACACTGGCCCAAATGACTCTGGCAGTCCCTGTCGGCGCTAATGATCTGTAGGGCTCTCCCAGCTACAAACTGTCACACTCACCCTAGTTAATCTGGATTCACTTCCTCTTTCTAGTTTCATTCCTAAGAATACCCTCCCTACCCCCAGCGGTCCCTCCTGCCATGGCAGAACGCTTATCTGCAGTTACTGGACATGTGAGGGGCCCGGGACTTCTCCAGAGAAACAAACATGGAGACACTGATACAAACACAAATATGAACAGGAAATGTCCCTGGGTTCCTGACAATGTGGGGAAGCTAAAAGAGAATATTTTAAACAAGTGTTCTTAGCTTAACCGGTACCTTAGTTTTGCAATCCATGTCTTTTTCATATGAAATGGTCAATTGTCCAAGAAAAATAATTTATGATTTGTTAGTACTGAATCTCATTACACTTCACCTGGAGGCCAATAAACAGAGAGTTTAAGGCCCTGATGTCCCGTGGACTTGAAACCTTACAATCAACATTTCCTCTGCCACTTTTTTAGGCTGTAGGCACACAGCCATGATGGACGTGCAGCAAAATAAGGACTGAGCATCTGAACAGAATCTAATGTGCCAATCAAGTAAAAAAAGAACTCTATTTCAACATTTACTAATATGCACATTCACTTCTGTGCTGTGTAGGGATGAAACAGAAGAAGCCACAAATGGAAGTCAGCTATGATCATGACTAAAAATACTATACTTTTCTCATGGCCCAATCAAGGATCTTTCCAATGGCCAGGGGGCTGAGCGGTAATAAGAGGAATTCAACAGTGTCTTCAGAGGCCCACTTCTCCCTGGTTTCCCTTCTACAACCCTAATTAAGACCCTTCTAGCCCCCACCTGATCTCCCGCCTGTCTTACTCCCTTCCTGTAAAGTTACCAATCCTACCACTTGCCAGTTAAAAAACCCACAATTCAAAAACTAAAAATAAAGTTTTCATATGATCCAGCAATTCCACTGCTAGATATACACCCCAAAGAAAAGAAATCAGTATACTGAAGAGATATCTGCACTCTCATGCTTACTGCAGCACTGTTCACAATAGCCAAGATTTGGAAGCAACCTAAGTGTCCATCAACAGATGACTGGATAAAGAAAATGCGGTCCATATACACAATGGAGTACTATCCAACCATAAAAAAGAATGAGACCCTACATCTGCAACAACATGGATGGACTGGAGGTCATTATGTTAAGTGAAATAAGCCAAGCACAGAAAGACAAACTTCACATGTTCTCACTCATTTCTGGGAGCTAAAAATTAAAACAATTGAACTTGTGAGTAGAATGAGAGCTAAAAATTCAATTTAAATTAAAAATCAGAATAGCAGCTAAACATTAAAACAATTGAACTTGTGAGTAGAATAGAGTGTAGAATGATGGTTCAAAGAGGCTGGAAAGGGTTGGGGATGTTAACGGGTAACCAATGGGCAGGGGACTGATTATATTTTATCTATTAAAATATAGTTAGAATGAGTAAGAGTCAAATGCTAGTATCTGATAGCACAATAGGGTGATTACAGTCAACAATAATTTATTGTACATTTAAAAATAACTAAAAGAGTATAAATGGAATGTCTGTAACACAAAGAAATGATCAATGTTTGAGGTGATGGATACCCGATTTGCCCCATTTGTAGTTAGTTATTACACAATGTCTGCCTATCTCAGAATATCTCATGTACCCTATAAATAGAAATATCTACTATGTAACCATAAAAATATAAAAAATAAACCTACCATTCTCTTTTACTGTCTGCATAATAGTCTCAGCCCCCAGACTTGGCATTTGGCTCCTGCACAATCTGACCATTCTATGCTTCAACCCAACTCTCAAACTTGCCAAGCTGGCCCCTTGGCATGACCCCGCACTGACTCCGCACCCTAACCATATCACCTCCACCTGTGCTGTGTGGAGATGAAACACAAGGAGCCACAAACGGAAATCAGCTATGAACATGACTAAAAATACTATTCTTTTCTCATGGCCCAATCAAAGATCTTTCCAATGGCCGGGGACCCTTGGTCCTGGGTCCATAGTGCTTTCGCCTTCTCTCCACAAGTGGCTACGGAAAGGCATGATTCTGAATCCAGTTCTACTCCTATCTCCCTGAGAAGCCCTGGGCAAATTCTCACCAGTCTAAGTCTCAGTTTCCTCATCCTAAAATGGGGAAGACAGCATGTATTTTGTGGGGATGCTGTGAAGTGACTTACACATATTCACCACAATCAATGGTAGCTAATATCAAATATGCCTCAAAAACCCATCGAGTTGCCCTCCTGACCAAAACCAGCCTCAACTGATCTCTAAAACTCCTGAATTCCTATCATAATCAATAACCATTTTTAAAAACGTTCACACATTGTCTTATGGCTGAACAACTCTGTTCATTACGTGTCTTGCTTGGGACCCTAGTCAAAGAGAGTCCCTGGGGACGGAACTAGAATGGCTAGAAGGTGAGGCCTGAGGGGTTTAACTCCCCACAACTTCTATCAGACAAGAAATATACACACAATCTAAGTAATAACAGCATGCTTGGTATGCAAATACAGCTTCAAAAGGAAGCCATTACAATTCTGGGCCACTATCCTCTAATTCTTCTATTTTGAAATTGTGGGGAGTCCACTAGCACTGACCTTGGTTTTAGTCCTAAGCTTTCACAAGGCACAACAATTCATAGTCATACGTAGTAAGTCTTAGAGACGGTTTTTCTCACAACTCAATTGTTTCATGTGGCTCTCAGATTACTAATGAAACAGAGCCATGATGGAAAACATCTCAAGAGAAAATGAAAACCACCACCAGAACCATAAGCCAAAGGAAGTGTTAACTCCATGAAAGGAGGGCCCTTGCCTCATCCTTACCATTCTTTCTCCAGGCCTGGCACACAGAACTGTTCATCTGTTGAGTTAATCAATCAGTGGTTTGTCGACTTAAGAGAGATTTAATAAAAAGATGAAATTAGATTAAGTCAGCAGTCTTCTTTCCAGTACAAGCATCAAATAATAGGGCAGATTAGCCTTTTGAATAAGCAAGTAAAGCTGCTCCAGTGTCACCCTGATTTACTGAAATTTGCTAATTAAGAAGGTATTTCCAGGAAGAAAGGAATAATCAAGAAGATAAAATCATGTAAAGCAAATGCATACATTCAATAAAGAAATACATACTGGGCACCTGCCATATGGCTAGCACTGTTCTACCCGAGGCGGGAGAAGAGGTCAAAGAAGATTCAGACGCACTTCAGGCCTTTCCAACAGTTAGAAACAGACCCCATAACCTAAAAAAGCCAAAATGATAGTTAGCAATGGTAAGTCAATACCAAGTATATGAAGCTGGGGTACAAGATTTTCTATTTATTCCTTTAGTGTTACTAGATTTTTTTCCACTTCAATTCACTGTTCTTATCAACATCCCTTTTGAACCCTGGCTCCATCATGAAGTGCTGAATGAACTTGGAGTGTGACTAGCTGGGCTGTGGTCCCAGCTCCATTCCTTAACAGCTGAGTGTCCTTTGGCAAAACACTTTATCTGTCAGCATCTCAGTTTACTCACCTATAAATTGTAAATAATAATTCCTACCCTGCTTCCTCACACAGAAATCCTGAGGATCAAATATAATAACAGGTGTGCCAATCTTTGGTAAATTTTAAGTGCTATACAAGTCAACAGTAGAACTATTATTAATAACAACAAAAGAATGTATCCCTTTCTACTTTGTGTCATTTGAGATCTTGATAAGGCAGGCATTCTAAGTCTTCATCCAGGCCACATAATTAGATTTTCCTTAAGAGCAACTTACTATCCAAGTGACCAAGAGAATATGGATAAACACCCACAAGCACAGGAATGCAGGGCTGATAGAATCTCATAGTCAATTTAGTCAAACCTTTACTCTTGGGCAATAGTCTAAGCCATCCAAGATGCTTATATGCTCAATATGCTTATATGCTCAATATGTACTCATTATGTCAAAGTCTAATTTTCAAAAAGCTAAAAACACAGCTCTCATAAAAATAGTGTACATGTGTCAAAGGTTGATTAATCTTGCAAAGTTAGATGCAAAACTGGTTAATGTTTCATTTCAGAGCAATGAAACCATAATCTTTGAGGTTATCTTTTCTATTAAAACAGGAATCATTTAATTTCTACTGGACAAGAATCATTTGTAACAGCAATTTTCTATAAATTAATATCTAACTTTACAGAGTCTAAACTCTAGTCAAAAGTAAGTCAAGTAATTACCTTCTCCGGGAATGTTCTATGTCCCTTTAGTGGACTTTCTAAACAAATGCTTTGAGTGATACTGAAAGGGCACACAATAATCTTTTTGCCTTTTCTCCAAGTTTTAGATAACATTTCTAAAAATCTTCAAAATATCTAAACATAGTTTATCATCTATTCCAGTGAACTAGTTAATAAAAAATTCTTTCCTATCTGGCCCATTTTGTATCTTCCTCATTCACATATTCTTCATAAAATCTTCAAGTGAATAAAGTCAATCATAAATAATTGCTTAGTTTTCTTAGGACAAATCATCTTGAAATCCAAAGTTGGGGAGGGCACTATTTTCCAAAACTTCCAGTCTTCAGTGCCTCTCTGCATTCTCTCCAACGACCTCAATTTTGGATCTCCTAAAGATGAAAAACGGAACATTTGATTCGCAGGCTTTGTAAATTCCCTAGAGGCTCTGGCTATTCTGAGGCAGTTGCCATAATTAACCCTAATTTCCTCATCTTCACAAACCCATCCCTGTCACCCCTTTCTTTCCAATATAAAAAATGCTTGGAAATCATAAACCAAAATCACCACAGAGGTACAAACAAACAAAAAACCTGCTGGGCATAGTGGCTCAACACTGCCCGTAATCCTAGTACTTTAGGAGGCCAAGGCTGGTGGACCACCCGAGGTCAGGAGTTCGAGACCAGCCTGGCCGACGTGGGGAAATGCCGTCTCTACTAAAAATACAACAAATTAGCTGGGAGAGGTGGCATGTGCCTGTAATCCCAGCTACTTGGGAGGCTGAGGTAGGAAAATTGTGGAGGTTGCAGTGAGCTGAGATCGCACCACTGCACGATCTAGTTGTCTGGGCAACAAGAGCAAAACTCCGTCTCAAAAAACAAACAAACAAAAAAAACCCAACCCATACTAACTAGCACAATAATGAGGACCAAGTTTTGATTTTTTATCTTGCCCAAATTCCTACCTAAAGGGTCTAGGGAATTATGCCCTACAAATCATAAATTCTCATCAGATGGGTTTTATTTTAACCCTGTATATCGTGACTTACTTTCCAATCTGAGTGACTCTGGCATAACAAGGAAGAAAATCAAAATATTTTACCTCAAAATATATTTCCTTGCCATACCTTGAAATTGCCCTGCAAAGTCTCTTGTGGGAAAAATCTGCATTCTATAGAGAACCTCCTCTTTTCCCTTTGTTTTTCTTCCTTCCCTTCCAGATCCAGGAGACAATCAACTAAGAGTCAGGCACCCTTTTAAGTCCCATAAGAAACATTTTACAACCTGCTCTCTCTAAAGTCTGAGAGTTTCCTCTGCACAATAAAACTTGGTATCCACAATCCTTTCTCTTAACCTGAACATTCCTTTCCGTTAATCTCAGGTCTTCAGATAAACTCAACCAGTTTTCAACCAGAAAATGTTTAAATTTACCTACAGCCTGAAAGCCCCCGCTTTGAGTTGTCCTGCCTTTCTGAACCAAACCAATGTATTTCTTAAATGTATTTGATTGATGTCTCATGCCTCCCTAAAATATATAAAACCAAGCTGTACCCCGACCACCTTGGGCACATGCTGTCATGGCTGTGTCATTGGCCGTGGTCACCCATATTTGGCACAGAATGAATCTCCTAAAATATTTTACAGTTTGACTCTTTTCATCAACAGTAATATGAAGTCAAAAAAGAAATCTAATTAATCTAAGAATGTTTTGTTCACATCTGTATTTTCCAGAGGTTAGGGAACTGGAATGACTGAATAAACAAATAAATAAATTGAATGGACTAAAAAAATGGAAACAATGAATGGATTCCAAAGGTTTTAGCACGTTAAAGTGTCTTTCAAGAAACTAAGTAAGGAAGGCAATTTCTGGGGACTAGTCCAGTGAGGGCTTCAGAAATGAAGACTACATGAATGAACATTGTGGGAATTTCAAGCATCTACTGGCAAGGCAAGATGGAAGGTATTTTATTTTGAAGGTAAGGAGATCAAGGAGGGGAATAAATATGCACATCTGAAATGAGGCCACACAGGTATGTTCTCAAAGACAGTAGTAGCTCCCATGTTTTCAGAGCCTAAGGTATGGAGTCTAGGTACCAATGCTGACCATGCAACTCCTTCCTAATCTACAAGTACTAAAAATGAAAACCTTCATTTAATACATATTCTGACTGGAGAAGGAGGAGAGGGAAGGCAGATACAATCAAAAAGAAATTGCACAAACATATGCCTAAGAGACTTGTAATCTAAGAAGTCTTACACAAGATAAACGTGTTTTGTTTCCTCAAAAAGCTAATTTTTCTTTCTCACATTCCATTTCTGATAATCAGGCCTTCTCTATTTCTGATTTCCTACTAAAATGTACAAAGCAGTGTTTTTTCCCTCATCTAAAATAGCACTGCTGCTTTTTTTTTTTCTGAGATGGAGTCTTGATTTGTCGCCCAGGCTGGGGTGCAGTGGTGCAATCTTGGCTCACTGCAAGCTCCGCCTCCCGAGTTCATGCCATTCTCCTGCCTCAGCCTCCCAAGGGGACTACACGTGCCCGCCACCACTCCTGGCTAATTTTTTGTATTTTTAGTAGAGACAAGGTTTCACCGTGTTAGCCAGGATGGTCTCCATCTCCTGATCTCGTGGATCCCCCCGCCTCGGCCTCCCAAAGTGCTGGGATTACAGGCGTGAGCCACCGCGTCCGGCCAGCACTGCTTCTTAGTTTCAAAAAGATCTATTTGCATTTCATCGCATGAGTCTTGCAGTGTTGCTTATATTCCTTCTTACAAAAAGCCCCAACACCCAACCTACAACCATGGTATTTAAATTAATAGGTATACGGACAAATTGATTAAGACCTTCCCATGGATTGCTAATGCCACACTGCGATGTTAGGTGACTGACTACATTTGAAAACGTAGTTATTTTTTAAAAGATATATTCATACTACCATGGAAAAAAAAGGGCATTTGATTATTTTCTAAGCCTCCTTCTCAAGCCATTCAACTCTTTCTTGGACCCTAAAGCAAATACTGCATACAGAAGAAAAAGAATGGTAAAGCAGTAGTTGCCTTCAGACACCAGAACAGGCACTGAATGAACCAAACCTTGAGAACCACAGTGTTACACGCAAGAACATGAGGGTTTCATAGATTTCACTAATATGGTAAGTGACCTAAGAAAAGTGTCAGTCTGATCTCCTCACTGTGAGCAAAGAAACAGAAAAACGCAGCACCTTGCATAGGGTCGCACAATCACAGTCAGAGATGGAATTAGAACTGAAGTGTCCTGATTTCTAACTCAAGTGTTTCTTCTCCACATTAGTGGCTCTCAAAAGTGGGGTCATCCACCAGCCGTATTAGCATCACCTGGGAGCTTGTTAAGACTGAAAATTCAGATCCCGCCCCAGAATTAGTGCATCAGAGGCAGGGAGGAGAGAACCAGCACTGTTTTAACAAGCCCTCCTGGGGATTCTAATGCATGCTCAAGTTAGAGAACCACTGACTGCCCTACACCAGCGGTTCTCAACTGGGGGCGATTCTGGGCCCCAGGGAACATATGGCAATGTCTGGAGATACTTTTAGCTGTGACAACTGGGAAATAAGGGTTGGGTGTTGCTTCTAGTATCCAATGGGTAGAAGCCAGAGATGCTGCTAAACATCCTACTATGTACAGGTAGCCCTCTACAACGAAGTATTATCTGTCAACAGGGCTGAGGTTGAGAAACTGTGCCCTACACCTACTAGTGGGAGGGCAGAACAACTAGGAAAGCTGTCCGTGCTGCTCTCTCTCTCTCTCTCTCTCTCTCTCTCTGAAAGTGTCTATCTCCTTTAGTTGGAAGTTCAGTTCTCTTTCATGAATGCATCCTGTGAAGCCGTACCTCCCTGCTGGAGTGCATCCAATAGGTAAGGCAAGCCGACACATTGAGTCTTTGGCTACCTCTGAGATCAGAGCCTCAGGCCCCTTGGCCAGTCACTCCCACAGCAAGCAGCTACATCTAGTTCCCAAGGGTATCACGCAAACACTGGCATTTTTCGAGTGCCATGATGTGAGTAAAGATAAGAGAGCAGCACAGATCTTTTTTTAAAAAGTCAGAGTTCCTCTTGTGAAAGGAAAATAAATATCGGGGCCCCCAAATCACTAAGCTAAAGGGAAAAGTCAAACTGGGAACTGCTTAGGCCGAACCTGACTCTCATTCTATTCAAAGTCATTCCTCTGCACACTGAGAAAAATACACATCTGATTTGTCTCCTCTGGAAAACCTAATCAGAAACTCAAAAGAATGAAACTGTTTGTCTCTCAACTACCCGTGACCCGGAAGCCCTCTCCCTGAGTTGTCTGTCCTGCCTTTCTAGAGGGAACCAATGTATATCTTACATATACTGATTGATGTCTCATGTCTCCCTAAAATGTATAAAACCAAACTGTGCCCGACCACCTTGAACACATATCGTCAGGACCTGTTGAGGTTGTGTGACAGGTGCACGTCTTCAACTTTGGCAAAATAAACTTTATAAATTAACTGAGACCTGTCTCAGATATTCAGAGTTCACATTTTAGTAACCACGAAGTGATTGTGTGAAGGTGCCCCTGACCTTTGACAAATCTCCTATTGGTGCTTGTACCAGCTTGGGCTATCTTTATGGCTCAAACCAACAGGCCAATTTGCTAAGGCCTGGAAGCACCTCTTACAGAGAATCTCTGATTTCCCAAAATCTGGATGAGATCTAAAGTTTATTTTGCTATACAACTCCTTTTTTTTTTTTTTTTTTTTTTTTTTTTTTTTTTTTTTTTTTTTTTTTTTTTT
>NW_016810565.1:5230859-5243657 GCF_001698545.2 Rhinopithecus bieti
TCTGTTTTGTTGTTGTTTCGGTCTTTTCCCATTGGGTTTCATCAACTCTATCCGACTTGATCAAATCCGAAGGAAAGTTCCAAATTATGGGGAACAATGCCTCTGAAGTGGCTAAACCCCTTCACCCCAACACACACAAAAGTGGTGTGGTGTGGGGGGAGAAAATGGCCAGCAAAAGGGGGGAAAAAAAGAAAGTTTTTTTTGACTACTTAAAGGACTTTATTTACATCACATGGCCACCTTTTTGCTAGCCAGGCCAAACTGAAAGAGTAATGGCTGTTGACCCATGCTGCAGTTCCACAACTAAGGGTTCTGCCTTCTTTTTTTTCCACCAGGACAGCCTGGGTTTGGTTCCTAAATCAAGCCCTTTCTGGTTTGATACTTGGTACTTCTGCAATAGTAGCAATTTGTGCTAGCTGAAATATGGTAATGAGATTTAAAAAGTTTTTTTAAAGAAGCTCAATGGTTAAAAGTCAGTTTAATTAAAAGCTAACATCCAAGCTGTGTGTGTGTGTGTGTGTGTGTGTGTGTGTGTATTTAAAAGGCCTTCATACTTTTGTTTTCTCCTAGGACATTGTCTTTTTTTTTTTAGCAAAAGTTTTCTTCTCAGTTGATTGAATTGTTTTCTCCATTTACTTCTGCTGTCTCTCCTTTCTCTTGCACCCTCTGATGTATGAGGGACCAGGACACACTTATCCCTGCCAAGTAATATTAGTTGTCAAAATTTGGCATAGGGGTTATAAAACTATAAACCCAGCTCAAAACAGAATGATCTTTGCTTGTATAATTTTTAATAAATAAGATATTGATATTAGTTTAATGAAAATAGCTACATCTTCTATTTAGTAAAATTACCGTAACTTCTAGTGGCTTTAGGCAGTCTAGTCCACAGGCAGTAAGGAGGTTTGTTTTGGGAAAGGACTGTTAATCATCTTTATTTCAATCAACTAAGTTGCTCCCAAAGTTAGTTTGGCCTATGCTCAGAAATGAACAAGGACAGCTTGGAGGTTAGAAGCAAGATGGAGTCAGGTCATATCTTTTTCACTGTCTCAGTTATAATTTTGCAATGGCAAGTTTCACACCTTTAAATGATGATTGTGGTAGTTTTCATAAGTAATCTAGCTAAATGATTAGAATAAAATAATTAGGTAAATGTAATGGGATAAATACTTGTAGACAAACTTGTTATAATTTAGAATCTGAAGTTAAATTAAATAATAGATATTTCATTATTTGGGTATGTTCTAATAAAAATATATTGTAGGAAACCACTCTAAAAAACACATATGTCCTGTTTAAAAGGTGAACAATATTTGTCTAATTCAAAGCTTATTTAAAGGTTATATATAAAACAAGGTAAAAGGAACCAGGAAATAAGAGAAATATAAAGAAAGTTACAGAAATAAAGAGGTATTTTTTTGCAAAGAAAGCTTAAAGAGAAATAATTTTATATGACAAACAATCTTGAATGGTAAATGTAGTCCTAGAAAATGACTGGTTATTTAAGAAAGAGGGACATTTGGGACAAACCAGAAAGTCCAAGTATGTCATGAATGGTATATGTAAGTCACAATAAGAGGATTTATTAAAACAAACAAACAAAACTTTTATATGATCAAATTAAAGAGAAATTAAAATGGTATTTCTAGAGACTGAGTTTGATGTAAAAAAAACACTTATACACTAAATAACTGACTAGAGCAATAAAATTTTCTTAAGGGATTACTCTTGATAAATGATAAGAGATTTTAATTTTTTTTTTTAACCCAAAGTTCAACCTTTATTGCACCTTGCCATTTTGGTTTTCTCTCCCCTTTTTAAAGGTGTGAAATAGTACTGCCCTCCTTCAACTCATTTTCAACTCATTAAAGTTTTTTTTCCCTTGAGTTCTGTTTGTTGTGGCCTGATGCTAACAACATTTGTTTGTTCGTTTGTTTTGAGACAGTCTCTGTCACCCAGGCTGGAATGCAGTGGCACCATCTCAGCTCACTGCAAACTCCACCTCCTGGGTTCAAGTGATTCTTGTGCCTCAGCCTCCCAAGTAGCTGGGATTACAGGTGCATGTCACCACATGCAGCTAATTTTTGTATTTTTAGTAAGGACGGGCATTTACCATGTTGGCCTGGCTGGTCTTGAACTCCTGACCTCAAGTGATCCACTGCCTCGGCCTCCCAAAGTGCTGGGATTCTAGGCATGAGCCACTGCATCCATACTCTAACATTTTCTTCAAGGTCTAAAAGAAATGTTTTCTTCCAACATAATATTCTGTGCACTGCAGAAGGTTTCTTCTTTTGCCTTTTGGTAACTGGTCTAACAGATTTTACATTTTATCAAAATAATTCCTATGCCATTATTATTGAGTTTGGTTTGCTTAGGAAAAAACTGAGATTAAAAAAAATTTGTTTTAAATTAAGGTTATTGGCTGGGTGTGGTGGCTCATGCCTGTATTCCCAGCACTTTGAGAGGCCAAGGCAGGCAGATCACCTGAGGTCAGGAGTATGAGACCAGCCTGGCCAACATGGTGAAACCCCATCTCTACTAAAAATACAAAAATTAGCCTGGAATGGTGGCACATGCCTATAATCCCACCTACCCAGGAGGCTGAGGCAGGAGAATCGTTTGAACCCAGGAGGCAGAGGTTGCAATGCGCCAAGATCACACCATTGCACTCTAGCCAGGGCAACAAGAGCAAACCTCTGTCTCAAAAAATAAAAATAAAAATAATAAATAATAAAATTAAGGTTAGTATATCTATGTATCTTTCTGTGTGTGCTTTTAAAGTACTCGTGACATTGAGTTACAGGGCTTTGACTCCCGGGTTAAAAAGGACAGGTCCTGCTAAATGTTAAACAGTGACAGCAATTAAAGCCTCATCTTCAGGCCTAGTAGGCGATGCCAATCAAAATAAACCGCATTCCTGAGATGCAGGGCCAGAAATTAAATCATTCAACTCCTCAAGGTCCAGGGACTATGGTGGAAGAGGTGGGTGTGTAAGACTGTAAGGGCCGATTTTGAGAGATAAAATAAGTTCAGTTTCTCTATAAGTTAACCACTAATGTCACAGGCACACTGATGCAAGACTAGCACATGGGCTCCCATGTTGGATTAACAAGGTTTTCTTGAAGCATTAGCCAACTCCTTAATAAAGGTTATAAAGGTTATAAAAGGTTTATGGAGGTTATATATTATGGTCAAGATTAAAATTTTATAGACTTCATAAAATTTTGGAAAATAAATTTAATTGGCTTCATGCTGCTTTTATTGGGCTTATTGTTTGGAAAATTAAGTCTCCTTTCTCAAAGAATGAAGGTTTTTGCCTTTTTATGGAAATCCTTGAGTCATCACTTTGGTTAAATGAATGACTTATTTCACAATGACTTGTGATCCTATTTTGTGATATCATGTGTTTCCCTTGATATTGGACAAACTTTCCAAAATCAAGTTATAAATTATGTCTTTTTCTGACCTAATTAATCTGTTAAGATATTAGGTTCCCTAAAGTCCAAAAATGACATATTTGGCTCATTTGGTTTAAAAATTATACAGGAAGCATTGTCAAATATGAAACAGTGTTTAGTTTTCTTTGGGCTGTATTTGTATAAACGTTATTGGTATGTATTCCAAAATTATGGGAAACTCCTATAATTCTGGTATGACTTACTGCACATTATCAGTAATAATTATAATTGTTATGTTAAATTGTTGTGTGCTACAGAGATAATAAATTTCCTTGTCAATTGTGTCTCTGACTATGGCTGCCCTAAAAACTTTTTGGCATCCACAGACAATTGTCTCCTTTTGGTCCTCTTTAGAAGGTGGTTTTATAATCAGCTATGAAACTCTAACAGGTGCTCTTGAATGCAGGTTTCTGATAACTTTGGAGATTGTGACATCAGGATAGATGAAAAACTTTCAGGACTCATGGAGAGCGAAATGTTCATGAGTATCAAGCAGAATAGGAATTTACTACAGCATGGACTGAACTAATAGCAGACTGAAGTTATCTTTTTGACTTTTTGCTTAAAATGTTGCTGATCCTTTGTTTTTTAGAGTCAAGGAAACTTTTCTTTCAAGCTATTCACAGCTTTTAACAACTAGGTATACTCCTATGAACAAAATTTGGACGATATTTGTTTTTCTCTACCTGATTTGTCCAGAATTTGGAAACTATTTGTGAGCATTCTTAATGTATAGCAATATAGTTATTTGCTCAAGCACAACAAAAGTCTGTTTTCATTTGTAACAGGCAAAACTGGTTATTTTACGAAGGCTTTGACTAGAATGATATGCTTTCCTTTAAGGAATCAAACTTCACTTACAGAGCCAATAAAATCCCCTTGGGAAAACTGGCCTCATACCTTCTCTACACAGTCCCTGTACAGGGCTCCTGACTTGTGGTGAGTAAAGAATGTCACTTTCTGACAGGTGCAGGAGCCCCAAGTTATCATGGGACTTCAAGAGGAGAAGAATTCACCTCATAGTTATTGGATGGTACAAATCCATGGCTGGGTTTATCTTTTAAAAAGCCTTATCTGATATTCCTTCTATGGAACAAAGTTCCACCAAAGTCAATTTTAAAAGCCTATGTGAAAAATAATTACTCTTGTTGCACTTTATACAAATAATCTGTCCAAGTATAATAAAGCAAATCAGTCCTACCATTTCTCTTTAGTAAAAATGGGAAACTGGAGAGAGACAGGAATGATATTTCAAAAACTATAGTACCTTTGTTGTTATATTCTAGTCCTAATGTTTTCCAGTTTTATTATTTTCTATAGTTTGGGCTGAATTCTAATTTTCCTGGCTGTAAGTTTCCAAAATAATGTTTTCAATGTTTTCTTTCTTTTCCTTTTTCCTCCATTTTTTCCTAATTTGAAATCATTGAAAACTAAGCTAAGCTTCCTAAAGCCTTGCAAACGTAATCTAGACAACTAAACTTCAGAAGAAAATAACAGCAACCTATTTATATACACAAGCCACTTTCATACCTGTTTACTGATACATGGACTTCAGAGTAACGTGGCCTCTATCAACTTTCCAGGATTGTTCTTTTGTTTGTTATTTTTCTCCCTTCCTCCCCCTAGTTTCTCTTCATAGGACATGAGACTTCTCAACCTGCTAAAATAATATTCCTAATATTATTCCTAATATAATTCCTAATAATTCAGGACCTACTTGTCTAGGAATAAACCATTCTAGCCATGAGAGATCAGACAAAACCTGAGACCAAAGACTAATTTTCTTTTAAAATGCTTTCTCCAAGAGACTTTTAAAAAGAAAAGGGGTAAACGTGAAAGAAAAATAAATCTTGGGGCCTGAAATTCACTAAGCAAAAGAGAAAAGTCAAACTGGGAACTGCTTAATCCTGCCTCCCATTCTATTCAGTCATCCCTCAGCTCACCGAGATAAGTGCATATCTGATTGCCTCCTTCGGAAAGGCTCATCAGAAACGCAAAAGAATGCAACAACTCATGCCTCTAATCCCAGCACTTTGGGAGGCCAAAGTGGGCAGGTGACCAGGTCAGGAGATCCAGACCATCCTGGCTAACATGGTGAAATTCCATTGCTACTAAAAATACAAAAAAATTAGCTGGGCATGATGGCATGTGCCTGTAGTCCCCACTGCTCGGGAGGCTGAGGCAGGAGAATCGCTTGAACCCAGGAGGCAGAAGTTGCTGTGAGCAGAGATCGCGCGCCACTGCACTCCAGCCTGGGTGACAGCGAGACTCCTTCTCAAAAAAAAAAAAAAAAAAAAAAAGCAACAGTTTGTCTCTTACCTACCTATGACCTGGAAGCCCCATCCTTGCTTGAGTTATCCCACCTTTCTAGACAAAATCAATGTACATCTTACATTTATTGACTGATGTCTTGTGTCTCCCTAAAATGTATAAAACCAAGTTGTGCCCCGACCACCTTGCGCACACACCATCAGGACCTCCTGAGGCTGTGTGATGGGCGTGTGTCCTCAACCTTGGCAAAACAAACTTACTAAATTAACTGAGACCTGTCTCAGATATTCGGGGTTCACACTTCCTATTCCATTCCAATACTGGTGGACTAGCTGTAGATCAACGTTTCTAGTGAAAACAACCAAAAATGTCAGGTAACACAGTTAAGCAAGCAAACAAAAAGCACTTCTAAAGGCTTCAAATGGCTGTGAGGACAGTAAGGAATTACTAGGCAAAACTAGAGAGAAAACAGGGGTTCCCCAAAAGACAAACGAGCACAGAGCCCCTTCTGCCCTGAGGGCATTTGTTGATCCCAGAAAACACAAACTTTTGTGATGATGGCCTCACAGGGGAAGAGAGTGACCTCCGTCCCCACGGTGATGCCCTCTTCATAGTAAGCTCCAGGTGTCCACAGACATCTCTCTGCAGAAGCAATCCATGGCACTTCAAAGGAAGAATTCCCACCACCACCCATAAATAAAGGCTGACATGTTTTATTTTAATTTTTTAAAAGGTGTTAGAGACAGCATCTCGTGTTGCTCAGGCTGGTCTCTAATTCCTGGCCTCAGGTGATCCTCCTGCCTCAGCCACCTGAATAGCTGTGATTATGGACAGGAGCCACCACATTCAGCTAAAAGTTAAAGTGCTGTTTATTGAGCACTTATTATGTCTCAGGTACTGTTCTACATACTTTATATGTGTCAGCAGATTTAGTCCCGAGGGAATGGCAAAGAGGTCTGGTTATTTTATTTTATAAATGAGGAACCTGAGGGACAGAGAGAAGTAATTTGCTCAAGATCACATAGTTCAAAAGTGGCAGAGCTGATCACACTGAAATTCAGGCTGCCTGACTCCAGAATCTGTATTCTTAATCACTACAGAATAAGTTAAAACCAAAAGGGCACAAAGATATTTATTCCTATCTGACTTCAAATAGCAAAAGACTAAACATCCATTGGCAAGGGACTGGTCAAATAATGTGTGGTAGACACAACAGAGTACCAGTCACTAGAAATATAGACCTTCACTAACTCTATGAACATTACTACAGCTAAGTAAAATCATTATAGAAAATTATTATAAATTACGACTTGTATAATAAACACTTCCACAAACCAAATAAAAAAGCAAATATAAAAGCATAGATAGTATATTTTCATTTATGCACCATCATAATATTATATACAACATAGTGTAATAGGACCAAGCATGGTCTTGAGATTCAGAGACCATTACTGGACCTTGGGCAGTTTACTTCATTATTCTAAACACCAATTTCCTCCTGAGCAAAAGAGGCAACATTATGTATGTTGGAGGGTTTTTTGTGAGAATCAAATGACATAATGCATATAAAGTTGCTCATCCCAGAACCAGTACACAAACGCTAGTAAACATAGTTATTCCATTATGATTATGCTTTTATCTGTATGTATGTTTGTATAAAGAAATATTTGGAATCATGTTAGCCAAAATGCTAACTACTACTAACTTCCAAGACGTGTCAGATGATTTATTCCTTTTTTTTTTTTTTGAAATGGAGTCTCGCTCTGTCACCCAGGCTGGAGTGCAGTGGCGCGATCTTGGCTCACTGCAAGCTCCGCCTCCCAGGTTCACGCCATTCTCCTGCCTCAGCCTCCCAAGCAGCTGGGACGACAGGCGCCCACCACCATGCCTGGCTAATTTTTTTGTATTTTTAGTAGAGACGAGGTTTCACCGTGTTAGCCGAGATGGTCTCAATCTTCTGACCTTGTGATCCGCCCGCCTCAGCCTCCCAAAGTGCTGGGATTACAGGTGTGAGCCACTGCACCCAGCCCGATTTATTCTTTATTTTTGTACTTTTCTGTATTGCAAAATTTGTAGAATGAGCAAGTATGATTTTTACAAAACTAGTAACTTTTATAGATGTAGACATGTATATACGTGTGTGTATGTATCTCCTCCCAGCATACAGATAACTGCGCTTGTACAAAATGAATACTCCTCTATTATGACAGCATTAAAATGATAAGACAGTATCTCAAATTAGAGATCCAGGGGAAGGAGAAAGAACAAGTTGAGGAGAGTGACATCCTAGACCTGGAACACTACAATGCACATAGCAAATATCTTGTTGGGCAGAGTGCAGTGAGTGGCTCACGTCTATAACCCCAGCATTTTGGGAGGCTGGGGTGGGAGGATCACTTGAGCCATGTTTGAGATTAGACTGGGCAACATAGTGAAACCATGGCTCTACAAATAATAAAAAAATTAGCTAGGCATAGTGGCGCAGATCTGTGTTCCCAGCTACTTGGGAGGCTGAGGTGGGAGAATTATTTGAGTCCAGGTGGTGAAAGCCACAGTGAGCCATGATCACACCACTGCACTCTAGCCTGGGTAAAAGAACAAGACTGTCTCAAAAAAAAAAACAAACAAAAAAAAAACAAATAAAATAAAAAAATGAATAAAGAGTTGTTGAATGAATGAAGGAACAAATGAATTGAGAGGCAACAGTACAGATGGGAGGCTATGGATCCAAGAGGTTAAATGACTTCATCAGTCAAACCTTGCATTTCTAATCATGCTTGACAACAGAAAGGGAACTGTATAGACTATTTCCCCTTACGAAAGGAGAGGTAAGGGAGGAAAAATAAAGCTGTACTCTCAGCTCTGCTTAATGAAGAGTAGGGCCAGAGGATGACATCCGGGAACAGAGTTTGAAGTTACTTACATGATTCACTTCTTTCCAATGCAAACAACCAATAAAAGGAGAAATTTGTGTTTATTGCCTCACCTAACCTAGTTCTGCCCTAATTTTGGAAGTGCAGAACCCTGACAGGTTTGTCCTCTCTTCACCCATTCGTCAAAACACTGACTTCAGACCTATCTCCATTTCACAACAACTCTACTCCCACAGCCCTCCCCATACCTTCCTTGACCTAATCATTTCCTCTCCCAGAATCAAAATCATTCATCTTGGTCAATGGACACTAAGCATATACTGCATGCCCAACTGTGGCATAAGACACCTTAACCTCGTGACCTGCACAACATAAAGGCTAAGCCTATGTACTGACCAATATGTACAGGATGGTTGCCTCCCTGCCCTTTAGGCAAGAACAACTGAGCAAGAGAAACTAAACTGTGATCATTAAACACGTATATCATTCTTCCCTTCCAGCTTCTTAACTTCCTCAAAGCTTGGAATTCTCAATGAGAAGTCGGGCATTTACATTAGCCATACAAGAAATGCCAAAGGGGTTACACTTAGGCAAACAATTATTTTTGCAAGTGATTAAAAAAAGGAATGCGTAATAAAGATGGGGAATAGCACAAATTGAAGGTCTAGATCATGTATTAACAGAGTATCTAAAATTTCTGAGTTATGACATTTTGAGCAGTCCAGTCAGTACAGTGACTCTCAAGCTTGGAACTGCTAGAGTCTACAATTTCTAGCCAAATGGGTGTCACCTCATCACTCTGCCTCAGGTTCTTCCCCTATAAAAAGAGGGCAGCAGGCCAAGCGTGGTGGCTCACGTCTGTAATCCTGCACTTAGGGAGGCCAAGGCAGTTGAACTGCTCGAGCTCAGGAGTTCGAGGCCAGCCTGGGCAACATGGTTAGATCCCATCTCTACAAAAAATACAGAAATCAGCCAGGCACGGTGGCATGTGCCTGTAGTCCCAGCCACTCAGGAAGCTGAGGTAAAGGATCACTTGAGCCCGGGAGGTTGAGGCTGCAGTGAGCTGTGACTGCGCCACTGACCTCCAGCCTGGGTGACAGAGCAAGACCCTGTCTCAAAAAAATGGGGAAAGGGGAAAAGAGAGAGTAGTAGTAATACCTACTTCTTGGAGATATTGCAAAGATTAAATGAGATAATGTATGTTAAGTGATTAGAACAATGCCTGGCATGTAAAAATAGTCAACAAATGAGTTATTTTTACTATTTCTGTTAATTGAGAAATAGAACTGAAGTCCCCTTACCAAGTTGCACTTTTGAACTCAGAGTTCACATTTTATCATATTTTACAAACTATATAAGGGGATTAAATTATTTCCCAGAGAAGGTTGACTCCAAAAGAGAGAGCACTAGAGAGGCTATGGTCAGGAAGTTGATGGAATAGAAAACACCAGACCCTCCTTCCCCCATGGAGATAAATTAACAATGTTAAGACGGCCTCTGTGAGAAATCCAGAAACCAGTTAAGAGGTTTCTGCACCCCAAGTATGCCAAGAAGAACCTCATGAAAGCCAGCAGAAAAGTTCATGGCATATACTTGCCACAGCCTCTCCCCAGCACAGCACAGCACCATTGGGAAAACAAACAAACAAACCCCAAATCCCATCTTCCTCCTGGGATGAAAAGATAAAAGTAGAACATACATTCAATGTTCTCACTTTGATGGGGCGGTGGGGGAGGAGGGGAAGCTGCCTGAGGGAGTGCTTTCTTAACTGAATCTAAGACACAAGTGGGCACCAGGTTGGAAGCCACTGGAAACAACGATCACTGCAACTGGCTGTAGCACCACAGAGTGTGCAGTACCACTGACAGACGCTGGGGGGGGGGGACTCCAGGACCAAGGCTTGCTATAGCACCAGAGAGGCTGCACTACCACAAACAGACATGGAAATGGGGAAGTGAGAATCCTGAGTACAAACAGGTAAACCTCAACTAGGGTATTACATGCATAGAGAAGACCAAACCCAAGAAAAGGCTTGAGAGGTCTCCAGATTATCTAGTCAAGGTGACTGGTGATGGTCTCTCCCTGTACAATGCCAGACTGTAAGGACTGGGAGGGGTGTTGTTTTTTCAAATACTCAAGTCTTAACAAAAGATAATAAGGCATACAAAGAAACAGGGGAACATGGCCCAATCAAAAGCACAAGTTAAATCTCCAGAAACTGACCCTAAATAAACAGAGATATATGAATTACCAAAGAATTCAAAATGGCCACTGTAAGGATGCTCAGTAAACTAAAAGACAACACAGATAGACAACTAAAGAAATCAGGAAAACAATGCATAAACAAAATGAGAATACTAACAAAGAAAAACTATGAAGAACCAATTGAAAAATTAACTAGAGGGGTTCAAAAGCACTTAACTAGGCAGAAGAAAGAACCACTGAACTCAAAGTCAAGACATTTGAGATAACTGAGTCAGAGGGATAAAACGAAAAAAGAATAAAGAAAGGTGAAGACAGCCTCAAATAACTTAGGGACCACCATCCAGTGAAACAACATGCAAATCATGAACATCTCAGAAGACAAAGAAAAAGAGAAAGAGGCAGAGAGCCTAAAACTTCTCAACTCTGAGCAAAGTAATGGGGACACACATTCAAGCTTAAAAAAACTCCAAATAGAATAAATCCAGACACCTATACTAAGACACGTAATAACCAAACTGTCAAAAGTCACAGACAAAAACAGAATCCTGAAAGCAGTGAAAGGTGACTCTTCACATATAAAGAAGTTACTAAAGATTATCAAAGAATTTCTAAGTAAGAACCTTGCAGGCTAGAAGGGAGTGGGATGATATATTCAAAGTGCAGAAAGGAAAAAAAATAACTGTCAAATAAGAATACTATATGCAGCAAAACTGTCCTTCAAAATGAAGGAAGGAAAAATGAAGACTTTTTTCCTTCCTTCAGATAAATAAAAGCTGACACTAAACCTCCCCTACAAGAAATGCTAAAGGGATGTCAAGTTGAAATGAAAAGATGTAAACAGTGGCTGGGCGCAGTGGCTCAAGCCTGTAATCCCAGCACTTTGGGAGGCCGAGACAGGCAGATCACCAGGTCAGGAGATCAAGACCATCCTGGCTAACACGATGAAACCCCGTCTCTACTAAAAAAAATACAAAAAACTAGCCAGGTGAGGTGGCGGGCGCCTGTAGTCCCAGCTACTCGGGAGGCTGAGGCAGGAGAATGGCATAAACCCGGGAGGCGGAGCTTGCAGTGAGCTGAGATCCGGCCACTGCACTCCAGCCTGGGCGACAGAGCGAGACTCTGTCTCAAAAAAAAAAAAAAAAAAAAAAAAAAAAAAAAAAAAAGATGTAAACAGCAACATGAAACCATGAGAATATATAAAACTCCCTGGTAAAGGTAAATATGTAGACAAATATAGAATTCTATAGTACTGTAATGTAGGTGAGTAAATAACTTTTAAACAGTAAAGAATTTTAAAACAAGATAAAAGTAACTATAAGTCTGTTAATGGATATGCAATAAAAAAGGTAATTTGTATTATCAATAACATAATGGGGTGGACAGGGATGTAAAGAAGTAGAGTTTTTAATGCAACAGAAATGAAATTGTTTAGTTTGAAGTAGACTGTTATAACTTTAAGATGTTTTATGTAATTGTAATGGTAAGCACAAGTAAAATATCTACAGAATATATACAATGGGAAATAAGGGAATCAAAATATGTCACTACAAAAAAAATCAATAAAACACAAAAGCAGGCAACAAGAGAAGAAACGAGACACAAAAAGCTACAAGGCATACAGAAAAACTATTAACAAAACGATAATAGTAAATCTTCACAATCAGTAATTACTTTAATCTAAATGGATTAAACTCCAATTAAAAGACATAGATTGGGCCGGGCGCGGTGGCTCAAGCCTGTAATCCCAGCACTTTGGGAGGCCGAGACGGGCGGATCACGAGGTCAGGAGATCGAGACCATCCTGGCTAACATGGTGAAACCCAGTCTCTACTAAAAACTACAAAAAACTAGCCAGGCGAGGTGGCGGGCGCCTGTAGTCCCAGCTACTCGGAAGGCTGAGGCAGGAGAATGGCGTAAACCCGGGAGGCGGAGCTTGCAGTGAGCTGAGATCCGGCCACTGCACTCCAGTCCGGGCGACAGAGCGAGAC
>NW_016810565.1:5246384-5274555 GCF_001698545.2 Rhinopithecus bieti
AAAAAAAAATAAAATAAAATAAAATAAAATAAAATAAAATAAAATAAAATAAAATAAAATCACCATACGTGTCCAGCAATCACTGGACACACATACACACACACACACACACACACACACACACACACACAGTTGACCCTTAAACAATGCAGGGGTTAGGGTGCAAACTCCTGCCCTCCCACCACACAGCTGAAAATTTATGTATAACTTTGACTCCCCAAAATCTTAACTACTAATAGCCTACTGTTGACTGGAAGCCTTACTGATAACATAAACAGTCATTAACACATCTTTTATAAGTTACATGTATATATTACATACTGTATTCTTAACCCTTTTCCCCTTTACCCCAGCATACTTGCTGGCAGCACCTGTGGTTGCTGCCTTTACCCTGAGATAACTTTGCCACGAAATATCTTGCTTTTATTATTATTTTCGCATTGCTCTAGTATATCAACTTTGGAAACAAAAGATATCATTCTATTTATAGCATTGGGTTTTTAGTAGTGTTATTTCCATTTACAAAATACAGTAATTCTCAATCGCTGAAAATGCCAAATCCTAGAAAACACCGTATTCCTATGTGTGATGTTAACATCATTCTCAGTTGTTGGTCAAAGATTCATTTGATGAATCTGATTTTTCCAAAACAGACGATTCTGATGATTCAGACGATTCTGATGTTACTTTGTTTAGAAATAACTCCGAGAACAGTTTTTATATTTTATTTTCACATAGAAAATCAATCAGATTTGCTTCAGCCTCAAAGAGTGTGTTTACGTAAAATTAAATGAGCTTTGGCAGCGAGCTGCACTTTCTCTAAACAGGAAAAGGGTTAAACTAAAATAAGTTAGAGAAAGAAAATGTTAAGAAACTCATAAGAGAAAATATATTTACTATTCACTAAGTGGAAATGGATAATCATAAATGTCTTCATCCTTGTCTTTGTGTTGAGAGGCTGCGGAGGAGGAAGGGGAGGGGTTGATCTTGCTGCCTCAGGGGGTGGCAATTCATCTCCAAGTTTCCTTCAAATTGTCACAAATCTCCAAAAAGTTTTTCCAATATATTTATTGAAAAAAATCTGCATATAAGCAGACCAGCATAGTTCAAACCCATGTTGTTCAAGGGTCAACTACATACACACAGCTATATATACAATTGGGTACACACACATACACACTCCCCATATATATATATCCAGAACCATTTCTGGGTATGTATCCAAAGAATGCAAAGTAGGATCTTGAAGAGGTATCTGCATACTCATGTTTACTACAGAACTATTCACAATAGCCAGGAGTGGAAGCAACCCAAATTCCATTGACAATGAATGAATTTTTTAAAAGTGGCGTCTCTCTCTCTCTCTATATATATATAGAGTATAATATTTAGCAGCCTTTAAAAAAAGGACATCTGGTCATATGCTACAATATGGATGAACCTCAAGGATATTATGCTAAGTGAAATTAGCCAGTCACAAAGGGACAAATGCTATACGATTTCACTCAGTTTAAGTATTTAAAGTAGTCAAAATCATAGAAATAGAAAGAAGAAAGGTAGGTGCCAAGGGTTGTCAGGAGAGGGAGAGTGGGAATTAGTGTTTAACGGGGCTCACAGTTTCAATTTTGCAAGATGAAAAAGTTCTAGAGATCTACTGGACAACAATGTGCATGTACTTAACACTAATGAACTGTACACTTAAAAATGGTTAAGACGGTGGGTTTAATGTTTTACAATAAAATTTAAAAGAGAGAACACTGGAAATAAATTATTGTTAAGCAAGTTTTCTGAACTTCGTTGATATCCTAGTATATGCCAGAAGATGAATCTGAGCAAAGTAAATTGAAAATCTTCTGAAAAGATTCACCATTCTAGATGTCATTAAGAATATTTGTGATTCGGGGAGGAGGTCAAAATACCAACATTAACAGGAGTTTGGAAAAAGCTGACTCCAACCTTCATGGATGACTCTGACCATGTTATACAAAGCTTAAGTAAACAAAGCGTCTAACCTAGAGAAGAGAAGACTTGGGGGAAATGATAGCCATATTTTAATTCTTGGGTGCTGTTTTGAATTATGCAAAAGTTGGTCAACAGTAAAAATTTCAGAGGAGCAAATACTAGCTGAGTATAAGGGGAAGGAAAAAATAACTAGGGCTAGTTTAGTAATTCAATAAATTGCCTCATAATCCACGGACTGACTTACTATTATAAGTATAAAAGCAGGAGCTGGGGGCCGGGCGCAGTGGCTCAAGCCTGTAATCCCAGCACTTTGGAGGCCGAGACGGGCGGATCACGAGGTCAGGAGATCAAGACCATCCTGGATAACACGGTGAAACCCCGTCTCTACTAAAAAAATACAAAAAACTAGCCAGGTGAGGTGGTGGGCGCCTGTAGTCCCAGCTACTCGGGAGGCTGAGGCAGGAGAATGGCGTAAACCCGGGAGGCGGAGCTTGCAGTGAGCCGAGATCACACCACTGCACTCCAGCCTGGGCCACAGAGCGAGACTGTCTCAAAAAAAAAAAATTAAAATAAAAAAAAATAAAAGCAGGAGCTGGGTGAACACCTGCTACAGATAATAGCTATGATTACATTCATTCATTTACCAGATATTTACTGAGTGCCACAGTAAGCTATGCCAGGTATTAGACCAGTACTGTCTATTAGAACTGTCCACAATAATGAAAATGGTCTATAATAATCTGTGCTGTCCAATATGGCAGCCACCATGTAACTGCTAATCACCTGAAATGTGGCACTACAATCAGGACGAGTATTATATACAAGGTAAAAGATGTATAAAAAAATGTGAGGGTGGGTTCCTTATAACGGAAAACAGAAGAGATTACATCCGGAGAGTCTTCAAAGAGGTCAGCTCACGCAAGACTTTGCATACTCTCTAGGAGTTATGACTTTATTATAAAGATACGGGAATATCCTCAAGAAATGTAGTAAGAAAATATTAACTCAGATTTGAGTACTACAACAAAGCACAGAGGAGACATTTTAACATGTAGAAAACAAAAGTGGAATGTAATTATGGCGTTTTAATAATGATGAAGACCTGACTTACATCAGTATCATGGCCCTGGGGAGATGGAGACAAACAGAAGAGATTATTGAGGAAGAAGCAATGATAAAGACACCTGGATGTGACAGGAGGGAACCGAGACACTCCATCACACCTCCAGGTTTCTATTTTGGATCACAAAGTGTGTCTCTCTGGGAATAAAGGTTCTGAAAAAAGACAAGTCTGGGAAGGAACACAGTGAGTTCAGTTGTTTTAAAACGGATTTACTGAGGAACAGATTTTTTTTTTTCATAAAATTCACCCATTTAAAGTGTACAATGGTTTTTAGGATATTCACAGAATTGTGCAACCATTACCATAATCCAATCTTGCAATACTGGCATTATCTCCAAGAGAAATCTTGTGCTCATTAGTAGTCACTCCCCATTCTCAAACTGACTCTCAGTCCCATATCCTCCAGCCACCCAAGCAACCACTAATCTACTTTCTGTCTCTATAGATTTGCCTATTCCGGACATTTCATGTAAATGGAATCATACAATATGTGGTCTTTTGTGACTGCACCTTTCATTGAGCACAATGTTTCCAATGTTCATCCACGTTATATCAGTATCAGTATTTCATTACTTTTTATTGCACTGTATGCATATACCACATTTTGTTTATCCATTCATCAACTCATGAACATTTGGGTTGTTTCTACTTTGAGGCTATCATGAATAACACTATGATCATTTGTGTGTAAGTTCTGTGTAGAGATATGCTCTAATTTCTCTTGGCTATCTTCCTACAAGTGCAACTGATAGGTCATAGCGTAACTCTATGTCTAACATTCTGAAAAACTGACAAACTGTTTTCCAAAGCAGCCGCACCATTTTACACTCCCCAGCAATGTACGAGGGCTCCAATACGTGAGGTTTATCCACATTTCCAATGTGTAAGGGTTATTCTTATCCTCACCAACATTTGTTATTATTTTTTTTATTCAAACCATCCTAGTGAGTATGAAATGGTATCTCATTGTGGTTTTGGTTTGCATTTCCTCTTGTCTAATGATGCTAAGCGCCTTTTCAAGTGCTTACTGGCCATCTGTGTATCTTCTTCAGAAAGGTATCTATTCAAATCATTTGCCCATTTTAAAATCAGGTTGTCTTGGTCAGGCGCAGTGGCTCACGCCTGTAATCCCAGCACTTTGGGAGGCCGAGGTGGGTGGATCACCTGAGGTCGGGAGTTTGGGACTAGCCTGACCAACATGGAGAAACCCCATCTCTACTAAAAAAAATATAAAATTAGCCAGACGTGGTGATGCATGCCTGTAATCCCAGCTACTTGAGAGACTGAGGCAGGAAAATTGCTTGAGCCCCGGGGCAGAGGTAGTGGTGAGCCAAGATCACGCCATTGCACTCCAGCCTGGGCAACATGAGTGAAACACCGTCTCAAAAAAAAAAAAAAAAAATCGGGTTGTCTTTCCATTGTTGAGATGTCTTAACTATTCAAGCTGCTATAACAAAAATACCAGAAACTGGGTGGCTTATCAACAACATTTATTTCTCACAGTTCTAGAAGCTGAGAAGTCCAAGATAAAGGCACCAGCAAATTAACTATCTGATGAAGGCCTTTTCCTCATAGAGCCTTCTTGCTGCATCCTCACATGCTAAAAGGGGCAAACAAGCTCCCTCAAACCCCTTTTATTTGTTTGTTTACTTAAGATGGAGTCTCGCTCCTGTCACACAGGCTGGAGGGCAGTGGTGCAATCTCAGCTCACTGCAACCTCCACCTCCCAGGTTCAAGTGATTCTCCTTCCTCAGCCTCCCAAGTAGCTGGGATTACAGGAATGTGCTACTGTGCCAGGTTAAGTTTTGTATTTTTAGTAGAGACGGGGTTTCGCCATGTTGGCCAGGCTGGTCTCGAACTCCTGACCTCAGCTGATTCACCCGCCTCAGCCTCCCAAAGTGCTAGGATTACAGGCGTGAGCCACCACACCCGGCCTCTAACCTCTTTTATAAAGACACTAAGCCCATATATGAGAGTTCAACCCTCATGACCTAATCATATTCCAAAGGTCCCACCTCTTAATAATATAATCTTGGGGGGGTAGTATTTCAACATATAAATTTTGGGAGAACACAAACTTTTAGACCATAGCAAAATATAAGAGTTTTTCATATATTCCAGATATAAATCTCTTATCAGATATATGATTTGCAAAAATTTTCTCCCATTATGAGAACTGTCTTGTCACTTTATTGATAGTACCATTTTCAGCAGAAACATTTTTAATATTGGTGAAATCCAATTTATTTATTTATTGTTCATTTGTGCTTTTGGTGCTATTTCTAAGAAACCATCGTCTAACATAAGATCACAAGATTTACTCTTGTATTTTCTCCTATAAGAGTTCTAAAGTTTTAGTTCTTCCACTTAAGTTTACAATCTACTTTAAGTTGAATTTTGTATACGGTGTGAGGTAGGGTCCAATTGCATTCTTTTGTATGTGGGTATTTTGTACCAGTATTTGTTGAAAAGGTTATTTTCCCCCACTGAATTATCTCACACTCTTGTCAAAAAACAATTGCTCATAAATGTAGGGTTAGTAAGTCCAGTTGTAGACATGCTGAATTGCACGTACCTATGCTCTATCTCCTTGGAACTAGGCTACATGTGTAGAAAACCATGTCTTCAATTCATAGTCCAGTAATCAGCACAATGAACTCAATAAATATTTGTGGAATTACTACCATATGTGCACTTCACGGTCATGCTGCCTCATCACCCATAGCCTTGGACATTCTGAAGTATATCACTCTGATCTTGTGAAGGCACCAGCTGGTTCTCTTCCTAGTGCTGCTCCTCTAATTGGGACACTCTATCTGATTCAGTCTGTTGCTTACAGTTCGATTTTGCTTAATGATACAACTTGAGGAGAGCATTTTCCTTCTTCCCAGGAAACAAAATGTTCATAAATGGGACCCTGAAGCTGTTCTCTTAGAAATCTCAGCTGGTAGAAGGACACAGTGCCAGTGGACACATTTGATCTTTTTTTCTTTTTTTTTTTTTGAGGCAGAGTCTCACTCTGTCACCCAAGCTGGAGTTCAGTGGCGCAATTTCAGCTCACCACAACCTCCACCTCCTGGGTTCAAGCAATTCTCATGCCTCACCCACCCAAGTAGCTGGGACTACAGGTGCATGCCATTACGTCCAGCTAATTTTTTTTTTCTTTTTTCTTTTTTTGTTTTTATTATTATTTTTTTTCTTTTTTTTTCTTTTTTCTTTTTTTGTTTTTATTATTATTTACGTCCAGCTAATTTTTATATTTTTAGCAGGCACAGGGTTTAGACATGTTAGTCCGGCTGGTCTTGAACTCCTGACTTCAGGTGATCCACTCGCCTTGGCCTCCCAAAGTGCTGGGATTACAGGCATAAGCCATCGTGCCCAGCCAATACATTTGATTTTGATCTATCAGCAAAGAGGCTCCAAGGTGTCGTATGTTTCTGTTTTGTATTCAGCGTTTCATTTGTGTGCTAGGTTGAACAACTTTCTGCATTCAAGTCAAAGTTAGAGATCTAAATTGCTAAAGGACTTCAGCAGGCCAGAGCTCAGTGAAAGGAAGGTCCACAGAAGGACCACTGATTAGTAACAAATGGTTAAAAGAACATGGAATTTTTTTTTTTTTTTGAGACGGAGTTTCACTCTTGTTGCCCAGGCCAGAGTGCAATGGTGCCATCCTGGCTCACTGCAACCTCCACCTCCTGGGTTCAAGCGGTTCTCCTGCCTCAGCCTCCCGAGTAGCTGGGATTACAGGCATGAGCCACCATGCCTGGCCAAGACCAAGGACTTTTAACCAAGAAAAGGCAAGACTTACTAAAGTCCATTGTCTTCAAGCATCTGAAAAGCCAACTGGAAGAAAGAATAGACCAGTTCAAGGAAGTACAAAGGTGAAGAACCAAAACAGAAGATAAGCCCAGTCAAAATCCTGCCAGTTCCCCTAGGCCCATCTCAAATGTAATAATAATAATAAATAAAAATTATGTCATTCATAACATAACTTTTCATTTCTGACACTTTCATCTCATATGCCCCATGCTATTCTTCTTGGCTACAAACTCCTTGAGGGTTATGTAGGTCTCCATAGCTCTCTATCCCTAGCCCCACTATCCTGCATGTAGTAGGTACTCAATATGTATGTATCTATCAAGCAAAAATGTAAGCGAATATGATTAAAATTAAATGAGTTAAGTCTGAGAAACCATCACCACCAAGAGGAGCATAAAGAGATATAACAACTTAACATTGTTATATACAAACTAATGTCTTGAATGGGATCCTGGAACAGAAAAGGGATATTGGGTAGAAACAAAGGAAACTTGAATAAATGCTGGACTTTAATTAATAATGTCAGCTGGGCACAGTGACTCATGCCTGTAATCCCAGCACTTTCAGAGGCCCAGGCGGGTGGATCACCTGAGGTCAGGAGTTCGAGACCAACCTGGCCAATATGGTGAAATTCAGTCTCTACTAAAAATACAAAAAAAATCAGCTGGGTGTGGTGACGCACACCTGTAATCCCAGCTACTCGGGAGGCTGAGGCAGGAGAATCGCTTTAAACTGGGAGGTGGAGGTTGCAGTGAGCCAAGATCGCACCACTGCACTCCAGCCTGGGCAACCAGAGCAAAACTCCGTCTCAAATAATAATAACAACAACTTATCAGTAATAATGTATCATACTAATATAAGATGTTAATAACAGGAGAAACTACATGTGTGCAGGAGGTGTACAGGAACTCTCTGTACTACCTTCTCAATTTTTCTATAAATCTAAAACTGTTCTAAAATACAAAGTCTATTAATTTAAAAAAGAAAGAAAGAAAAGCATTCATTCATCCCTGGGGATGGGGATGGGGTCTCCATTTTGGAAAGACACATACATACGTACACATGCCCCCAAGTGATTCCTATGCATATTCAAGTTCGAGAAATATCTGGGATACTAAGGGTTACAGTGGATAATGTCCTTACAAAGAAATCACAGAAAAAAATACCCATCCACACATCACCAAACAAATCATGACTTATGGCAGCAGTAAGGACACAATAGACTAAATCACTGTCACCCCAGTAATGCATTAAGTCATTAAGCACATAATAAAATAGCTTTCGCTTGGATGTTAGCTTCTACTGTTTGGGGGAGGCTACCTGAAATGCTGTCCTTAGAAGGATCCATGCCAAACTGGGAGGAATGCCACAATCAACTATCCATCTTAGGTATAGGTGGCAGTGTCAATGTTTTATTAAACATCTACCAAGTGCCAAGTACCAGTGCTAGGCTCTGGGGTTCTAGCAGAGATCAAAACAAGCATAATCTCTGCCTTTATAAAGCCTTCAGTAGATCAGAGAAATTTTAAGTAATTACATATAAACAGTTACAGAAGAGGAAATACGGGATATCACAAAGGTAATTAACAGGAAAGGACCCTCAGCTAGGCTAAGGGTCAAAGGCTGCCTCCCTGAGGAAGTGATGTTTCAACTAAGATCTGAAGGCTAAGAAGTTAGCAAGGTAAAGAGGAAAAGGAAGCCGCTAGACTGAGATCAACTTGCATGATTTAGTTCATCAGACCTTTTCTTATTTAAGAATTCTTTGAGAGAGAAGGGAGAAGGAAGATCAGTGCAATAAACACAGCTCCACAAAAGCAGCAGAGCAGCAGAGCAGCAGGCAGGACCCAGAGAATGGCTGAGAGTGCTGGAATATTTTAAAGAAGAGGCCCAGGACAAATACATCACATGGGAAAAGGACTGGAGAAGCGTGTAAGCGGCTGCCAACACCAAGCTCTTGTAAGGTCCACTGCCTCTTTAAGATCCATAGAAAACACACCTTTAGAGCTATAAAATGGCACATCTCTCCTTTATTACCCAAGGAGAGGCACACAGTGGCTTATGTTTCCCTTTTTGCCATGACTTCCATGAATTTCACAGCTAAGTGTGCTCGACTGAAGTTTTCTTAATCTAAGTTTTCTGGTACAACTATCTCCTCTACCCCAAATATTATGTCTCCTGTTTTATCTTTATTTTGTCTATTTCATGTTTCACAGAGAATATCCCTGGATCTTTCTTAGAAGTTGATGCATCAATAGCAACTGCAGTTTCTAAACCAAAATTTATCATATATGAAGGTAAGTTATATAGTCATCTGATAAAAGGGCAGAATATTTGAAACCAGAATTGTCCCATACCCTCATGGAAGATAAACCCTAGAAAATAAATACAGAGTGGTGAGGCTGGGGTGGGGTGGAGTAGGGCAGATAACTAACCTTTATTGAATATCATAAGCTAAGAACTTTTCATGTATTCTCATTTGATCCTCACAAAACCCTCTGAAGAAAGTGAACCGTCCTAATTTATAGTTGAGAAAAATGAAGACTCATAAAGGTTAAGTAAATTGCTAAAAGTCAGTTAGCTGATAAGCAGTACCTCTGGGGCAGAATCCAGGTCTGACTCTAAAATCCAGGCTGCTTAGTATACGGGGGTTAAATTAAACTAAAACATTTTAAATCTAACTCAAATTCTTTTTAAGAAGTCCCTTTACATACCTACATTAACTGCAAACTGAAGAGTAGATGTCTTTCACACAGCCCTAGAGACAAAGACAATACATCTTCGTATGAATCGCTTACAGAGGAACTGGGAACAGGGCTCCCTCCACTGGTGAGTAGGCAGAACTACACCATTTCAAAGTAAGTAATTTTTCCCCCCTCTCCCTCTTAACTCCATTTACTTCTCTTCTGATTCCTTTCCAAAGTCCTTCCTTTGGTGCTTGCTTTGTTTTTGGGAGAACCTCCAAGTTAAACCTCAAGGATTAAACTTCTATTAATTAACTTTATCTCTTTCTCTCTCCTTTAAAACTAACATTCTGATAGTACATATTGATAGCCTTTAAAATGTTTATACCCTTTGGTCCCCAAAATACCATTAAAATATATAGCATACCATCTGATAGACTATTATTCAGCTATTTTAACTGTTTTCAAAGAATATTTAGTAAGGGTGGAGTGCACATATATTAAATGTACAATGCCCAATAGAAATAAACAGTACACTTTCAATTTTGTAAAAACGTTTCACTTATACCTGGGAATGATAAAGGAACTACACCACAAGTTTGATGTGGTTATCTGTAAAGAGCAGGATCTATGCTGATTTGTACTGTCTTCTTTATACTATACTGTTCTATGTGGTTATCTGTAAAGAGCAGATGTATGCTGATTTGTACTGTCTTCTTTATACTATACTGTTCTATTTTCAAACTCCAGTTAACTGTTTCATGAAGGGACCGGCCACTCTTCTCACCCTCACTCTGACATCAGCTGGAAGTGCTTTCCCCTGAGTTAGCACCACTCTTACTATAGCATTTGTGATATATTCATTTGGCAACTCAAGAGTCCCTTCATCAAGCTTATCCAGACAGACCTCGTTTCATTGGG
The DNA here is from genome assembly GCF_001698545.2 of Rhinopithecus bieti. Classification (NCBI taxonomy): domain Eukaryota; kingdom Metazoa; phylum Chordata; class Mammalia; order Primates; family Cercopithecidae; genus Rhinopithecus; species Rhinopithecus bieti. The sequence continues at coordinate 5,256,891 of NW_016810565.1, forward strand.
CTTCACTTTATTGAGCTTCACAGGTATTGCTTTACCAATTGAAGGTTTGTAGCAACTGCACTGAGCAAGTCTATTGGCATCATTTTTTCCAATACCCTATGCTCACTTTGCTAGCATTTTTAAGCAATAAGGTGTTTTCTAATGAAGGTATGTACATTTTCTAGACACAGTGATACTGCACACCTAACAGACTATGGTATAGTGTAAACATAACTTTTATATGCACTTGGAAACAAAACAATTCCTATGACTTGCTTTCTTACAATATTTGTTTTACGGCTTTATTGTGCACCCACTGTATCTCCAGGGTGAGTCTACTGCAAGGCTCCTCAAACATGGGCAGTTCACATATTCTCTTTAAAGGGGAAAAATCTGTATGTGAAACAATATGACTTAATTTCTATTTATTTGGCTTATATATATATAATTATTATTTTCTTTTTTTTAATTTTATTTTTGAGACAGAGTTTCACTCTGTTGCCCAGGCCGGAGTGCAATGACATGATCTCAGCTCACTGCAACCTCCGCCTCCCGGGTTCAAGCGATTCTAGTGCCTCAGCCTCCCAAGCAGCTGGGATTACAGGCACACACCACCACACCTGGCTAATGTTCGTATTTTTAGTAGAGACGGGGTTTCACCATGTTGGCCAGGCTGGTCTCGAAGTCCTGACCTCAGGTGATCCATCCGCCACCTCGACCTCCCAAAGTGCTGGGATTACAGGTGTGAGCCACCATGCCTGGCCTATTATTTTTCTTAATCAACAGAAGTGCTAGCCAAAAGCCTAAAAAACAGATGCCTGCACTTTTTTTTTTTTTGAGATAGGATCTCACTATGTTGCCTACCTCCCCACACCCCCCCACACCGCTGGTCTCAAACTTTTGGCCTCAAGCCATCCTCCTGCTCAGCCTCCGAGTAGCTGGGATTACAGGCATGTGACACCACACCCAGCTTATATACACAACTATAAAACTAAGTTTAAATGTCTTATGCTTATATAACTAGATAAGCAAAAAACAAATGTATAAATTAAATACAAACAAAATCACCAAACCAGCAAAATTCAAAACACTCATCAAACAATGATGCTGCTCAAATTATAATCACTATCCACAAGGTAAGTATGGTAACGGCACAGGCCTAAAAACAGGCAGACAGAACAAGAGAGCCTGGAAAGATAACACACAGAATCCCTACAGCCCTTACAAAAGCCACCTTAAGAAATGCCCTCACCCACAATTTGCAGCACTGGGTTCAGAAATATATGTGGACCCAACTGTGATAGCTAGTACAGGCTAAAGGTGAGAAATGAGGACTGTGTTTGTACCTGTTTATTTTATACTGTATTCTGCAGTCACACTGCGTTCTGTATCAATATCAATAATCTCAATAACTCCAATATCAATCAAGTGCCGTTGGCCCAGATGAAGCGGTTCTTGGCTCATAACCAGACCTGCTGACAGGCTGGACTGGCCACGCCTCACATATACAATGCTGACCCTGGGGGAGGCAGGTAAGCTTTCTGAGAATTAGAGGTGATTCTCACTCATGCAGGCATTACCAACTACAACCACACGCCTCGGGATGCTGGGATCCAGATGCCTGCACGGCCGTCCAACCCAGAAAATGTTGCTGTTATCTCTATCATATAAACTACTGATATGATCAAGTATCCGACCAGCAATTTTGAGAAAAATGTAATTTCAGTCTCTACCTCATATTTCAGACCATCTGAAGAATGAATTTTTAAAACTGTTATACAGTCATACTCAGTATCCACAGGAGTCTGGTTCCAGGACCCATCTCAGATACCAAAGTTTGCAGATGCTCAAATCTCTTATGTAAAATGGAGTCATATTTGCCTATAGCTCAGGTATATCTTCTCATATACCTTAAATCATCTCTAGATTACTTGTAACACCTAATACAATGGAAATGCTATATAAATAGTTGTTATACTATATTATTTAGGGGATAATAAGAAAAAATGTCAGTACATGTTCAGTATAGATACAACCATCCTTTTTTTTAAAAAAAAATGTCCATCCAAGGTTGGTTCAACCTACAGATGCAGAATCGACAGATATAGAGGGCCAACTTCATGTATAACTGAAAAAAAAAAAGTTTAATAATTAAAATTCTAGAAGAACAATATCCTAAATGTCAGAAATATGGAAAAATCATCAAGAACAAAACTTAATGACCTAAAATTTTTTTAACTTCTGTATCTAAATCTTTACAAGATAAAAAGCAGATAGGGAAAATGTTCACAGAAGAGAATGTTCCTGATCGATAAATGACTCGAATATATAAGTAGAAATAGATTGCATATTGTGTATATGTGGGAGTTTTTTTTTATTTGTTTGTTTTCAACTGCAGAAAGACCTAGTAATTTTCTGCAAATCTTTTAGGTATGGGGATTATTTGTGGATGGGTGGTGAGAGTGGGGGATGGGAGTGTCTAGTTCTTTCCACCTCCTTACCCCATCTAATCCAGTACCAGACAACAGTAAGCCTTCAAAAAATGATTTCTCAATGAAAATATGAAAATACATAATAGAGTCTGTTAGAAAAAGAGAAACAAGAATTCAGGCAGTCGTCTAGAAAATAAAGAAAAATTCAGACTTAGACTTCATTATCTGAATGTTGATTCAATAGTACTTTTTCACTAAAATAAGTGGACATGTGCCTCGAGTGTTTAGCTCACTTGTTAGAATGCATCTCCAGCATACGGCTTCCTGAGATGCTCCAAAAGGAACACAGTTTGGATGTTACATTTTAGACTTTTAGCAATAGGTCATATCTATATACTCTCATGAGAGTATATATCAAGAGAAATAATATGCTACTTTGATTTTAAAATCTAGGACTGAACAAAAGGAAAGTGTTATCATAGGTAAAACAAATTGCTTACAAATAATCAAATCAAATCAATTGACAACAAAGGTAATGAACAGTCCCCCTGGAATCATTTAAATCCATGTACTAAAGCCAAGTACTTCAGGTACAGGTAAATATACATGTACAGGTATTTAACTATAAGCAGTCTGCAATAGAGAACCATGTTAAACTGTAGCAATTTAAAAAATCTGTGTAAAAAAAGATTGACTTTAAAAAAAGAAAAGAAAAAATGGTTCTTCATTCTGGAAAAACCACTAAGAACTTTTATTTCTACATCCACGACTTTTTTTTTTTGAGACAGAGTCTTGCCATCACCCAAGCTGGAGTGCAATGGCAAGATCTCAGCCTACTGTAACCTCTGCCTTCCAGGTTCAAGTGATTTCTGCTGCGTCAGCCTCCAAGCAGCTGGGATTACAGGCGCCCACTACCACGCCTGGCTAACTATTGTATTTTTAGTAGAGATGAGGGTTTCACCATGTTGGAGAGGCTGGTCTTGAACTCCTGACCTCAGGTGATCTGCCTGCCTCGGCCTCCCAAAGCGCTGGGATTACAGGCATGAGCTACCGTGCCTGGCCAAAAAGTCTTTGGGACTTTTTCAGATCCCAAAGAATGAGATCTGAGAATGCTCTTATGCTATTGTTGACTCAAAAATTAAACGTTCTGGCTGGGCGCGGTGGCTCACGCCTATAATCCCAGCATTTTGGGAGGCCGAGGTGGGTGAATCACGAGGTCAGGAGTTTGAGACCAGCCTGGTCAACATAGGGAAACCCCGTCTCTACTAAAAATACAAAATATTAGCTGAGTGTAGTGGTGGGTGCCTGTAATCCCAGCTACTCAGGAGGCTGAGGCAGGAGAATCACTTGAACCCAGGAGATGGAGGTTGCAGTGAGCTGAGATTGCACCACTGTGCTCCAGCCCAGGCAACAGAGTGAGACTCAGTCTAAAAAAATAATAATAATAAAAATAAAAAATACATTTCTATTCAGGACTGGTTAAAGCATAATTTTTTATCAAATAAATAAGGAAATCAAGACAGGAGAAAGGAACCATGGAAAGGAGATAAAAGTACCTGCCCCCCCAAATATTTTGCTTTATAGTAATGACCTGAGCTAAACTGCTATTTTTTCAATTAATTATGTACTAAGGGGAGCTAAAGATTTATTCTTAAAGTTATCTTGATTCCAAAAGCATTTCACAAACTGGCAGAGATAATCTAATACAATTAGGACAGAACACAAGAAAACAGGTGTCACTGTCCTCTACAGCTTCCATAATCTGGTAGCATGAATCTCCACAATTGAATATTGACTCAAACTGTTCCTAAAAATGCAAAAATCAGGGACTTTTACTGCTAGTAACTGTGGACTAAGGAAATCAGAACAATCCTCTACCTAAAAAGAACTAGAAAAGCTGGGAAAAATGTAAGAAATACCTGCCTGGAGGCATGGGGGAAGAAAGCAAGTCAGAGCCTGAGAAGGTGAGCTCAGTGTTTGAGGCTAATTTTCCTGAAGGGTGTTTATCAATTCTGAAGGGAATGCTAAAAGTTTGGTGTTGGGGTGGAGAGTAAAGGTGCTGGCGAAGAAGAAAACATTAGGAAAAGTGAACAGAACAGGTTTGTCTTCACAAGAACTGCAGCTCAGCTTAGAGATATTTCAATTCCTGAAACTGTACTGAAGACATCCCAGCTTGTAAGTGCTCCCATGTGCCTGACAACAGCAAATGTGAATTATCTCTGGAAGAAAAGCATCATCTTAGGTCTCAAATTATTCCTACAAATAATTCTGCCAATATGATGTTTACCACACATTTAAAAAAAACACTAGGCACATAAGGAGACAAGAGAATATGAATGAAAATCAACAGAAACAGACACCGGAAACAACTAACAGATATTGCCATAATTGAACACGGACTGTAAGATAATTACACTTACTATGTTAAAAGAGATAAAAGACAAGATTGATAATTTTGGCAGATAGCTTAGAACTATAAAACAGAAAGAAACAGAAATATAAAAATCAGTTGGGCACAATGGCTCATGCCTGTAATCCTAGCACTTTAGGAGGCTGAGGCAGGAGTATCACTGGAGGCCAAGAGTTTGAGACCAGCCTGGGCAACACAGCAAGACCCTGTCACTTAAATAAATAAATAAATAAAAGCTGGGCATGGGGGTGTGTGCCTGTAGTAGCTGCTACTTGGGAGGCAAAGGTGGGAGTTTAAGGCTGTAGAGAGTCATGACTGAGCCACTGCACTCTAGCCTGAGCAAAGGAATATTCAGACTCTGAAAAATAATAAAAATAAAAAACAAAAAAGAAATTTAAAACAATATTTTAAAACCCTGAAATTAAAAACTCAATGGATGGTTTAAATAGCAGATTATATACAGCAGAGGAGGGGGCATGGAGAGAGACAGTTAGTGAGAAGGAGATAACCAGAATAAAGAACAGAGAAACATGTAAAACGCAGAGAAACAGTTAAGAGACATAGAAGATATAGTGAAATGGACTAACATGGGGGTCCCCAACCCCTGGCCATAAACTAGTATCAGTCCGTGGCCTGTCAGGAACCAGGCCGCACAGCAGGAGGTGAGTGGCAGATGAGCAAGCATTACCGCCTGCAATCTGCCTCCTGTCAGATGAGCTGCAGCATTACATTCTCATAGAAGCATGAACCCTACTGTGAACCGTGCATGCAAGGATCTAGGTTGTGCACTCCTTATGAGAAGCTAACGCCTGATGATCTGAGGTGGAACAGTTTTATCCCGAAACCACCCCCTAACCTCCCATGGAAAAATTTTCTTTCATAAAACCAGTCCCTGGTGCCAAAAAAGTTGGGAACCGATGGTCTCACATATATCATTGTAGCCCTAGAAGGAAAGGTAAGAGAAAATGTGGCAGAAGAAATAACTGAGGCCGGGCGCGGTGGCTCAAGCCTGTAATCCCAGCACTTTGGGAGGCCGAGACGGGCGGATCACGAGGTCAGGAGTTCGAGACTATCCTGGCTAACACGGTGAAACCCCGTCTCTACTAAAAAATACAAAAGCTAGCCGGGCAAGGTGGCTGGCGCCTGTAGTCCCAGCTACTCGGGAGGCTGAGGCAGGAGAATGGCGTAAACCCGGGAGGCAGAGCTTGCAGTGAGCTGAGATCCGGCCACTGCAGTCCAGCCGGGCGACAGAGCGAGACTCCGTCTCAAAAAAAAAAAAAAAAAAAAAAAAAGAAATAACTGAAGTACTAACGGCTGATGATTTCCAAAACCAATGGAAGACATGAAGCCACAAATTCAAGAATCCCTAAAAACTCTAATTATAAATAAAAAGAAATCCATACTAGGGACAGTAAAGAAAATTGCTGAAAACCAAAGACAGAGAGAACTTTAAAAACAGCCAGCGAAAAAGACTACTTTCAAAGGAACAACAGACTGACAAGTGACTTCTCAACAGAAACTAAGTCATAGATAATGAAATAGCTTTAAAATGCTAAAAGAGTTCTCCAAGAAAACACCAAATGGCAAATGAGACCAGTGCAGTGGCAGGGCCTAGAGGCCCCAAAAATGGGAGGCCACAGCAGTGGCATCCAGGGTGAAGGCTGCGGCCATGGAGCTGGTGGTGGCAAGGCCAAGGCCAAGGAGTAGCTCCCCATCATCAAACTGGGCAGCATAGTCAAGGACATGAAGATCAAGTCCCTGAAGCTCTATCTCTTCTCCCTGCCCATCAAGGAGGCTGAGATCATTGCCTTTTTCCTGGGGGCATCCCTCAAAGATGAGTTTAAGATTATGCCAGTAAAAATGCAGACTTGCACTGGCCAGTGGTCCACGTTCAAGGCACTTGTTGCCATTGGGGACTAAAATTGCCATGTTGGTATGGGTGTTAAATGCTCCAAGTCGGTAGCTACTACCATCCAAGGAGTCATCATCTTTGCCAAGCTCTCCACTGTCCCCGTGCAGAGAGGCATCTCAGGAGACAACACTGGCAAGCCCCACAGCATTTCTTGCAAGGTGACAGACCACTGCAGCTCTGTGCTGGTACACCTCATCTCCACCCAGAGACAATGGTTTCATCTTGATCTCTGTGCCCAAAAAGCTGCCGATGATGGCTGGCATTAAGGACTGCCACACCTCAGTCAGAGGCTGCACTGCCACCCTGGGCAACTTCACCAAGGCCACTGTTAATGTCATCTGTAAGACTTCACAGCTATCTGACCCCCAACCTCTGGAAGGAGACCGTATTCACCAAGTCTACCTATTAGGAAACTAGGAATTCACTGACCAGAGTCTCTACTGCAGAGAACCCAGAACCCAGGCTCCAGCTCTGGCTATTATACAATTAAGGATTTTTATACAAGAAAATAAAGTGAATTAACTTTTAAAATGCTAAAAGAAAACAACGGCAAACCAAGAGTTCTATAACCAATAAAAAGACACTTCACAAATGGAAAAAAAGTTCTAAAATTAGATGTGGTAATGGTTGCATAACTGAATATTCTAAAAACCACTAAACCATAGGCTTTATTTTATTTATTTATTTATTTATTTATTTATTTATTGAGACGGAGTCTCGCTCTGTCACCCAGGCTGGAGTGCAGTAGCATGATCTCAGCTCACGGCCAGCTCTGCCTCCCGGGTTCACGCCATTCTCCTGCCTCAGCCTCCAGAGTAGCTGGGACTACAGGTGCCTGCCACCACACCCAGCTAATTTTTTGTATTTTTAGTAGAGGGGGGGTTTCACCGTGTTAGCCAGCATGGTCTTGATCTCCTGACTTCGTGATCCACCCGCCTCGGCCTCCCAAAGTGCTGGGATTGATTACAGGCGTGAGCCACCGTGCCCGGCCAACAATAGGCTTTAAATGGGTAAATTTCAAGGCATGTGAATTATATCTTAATAAAACTTAAATAAAGAAAACAGTGAAGATTAAATAATGATGTTTTTAGACAAACACTAAGAATTTGTTGCCAGACCTGCACTGAAGAATACTAAAGAGTATTCTTCGGGCAGAAAGAAAATGACTCCAAAGGGAAAACTGGAAGATGACAAAGGTGGTACAACAGAGTTATGGGCAAAAGATTATCTTTTTAATAAATGGTGCTAAAAAAAATGGTATTAAGTAAAAATAAAATTTAACATAACCACATTATGTTACACAAAAATGAATTCCAGGTGAACCATATATGTAAAAGGGAAAACACATGTAAGCTTTCTAATATTTTACAGGAAATTATTTTCTTGACACGTAAACGCCAAAAGAGGTCGGGTGTGGTGGCTCACGCCTGTAATCCCAGCACTTTGGGAGGCCAAGGCGGGTTGATCGCCTAAGATCAGGAGTTCGAGACCAGCCTGGCCAACATGGTGAAACCCCGTCTCTACTAAAATACAAAAATCAGCCAGGTGTGGGGGTAGGCACCTGTAATTCCAGTTACTTGTGAAGCTGAGACAGCAGAATCGCTTGAACCCAGGAGGCAGAGGTTGCAGTGAGCCGAGATCGCACCACTGCAGTCCAGCGTGGGTGACAGAGCGAGACTCCATCTCAAAACAAAACAAAACAAACAAACAAAAACCCAAAAGAAATGTGGGCAAGATATGTGAACAGGCACTCCAGAAAATACACTAAATAAAAATGAAAAGATGTTCAGCCTCATCAGTCAACAGGAAACTGCAGATTAAAAACACAATGGGATATCATTTCATAATCACCAGAATGGTTAAAATTTAGGACTGACAATACCAAGTGTTGACAAGGATGTGAAGCACCAAGAACTCTCACACACTTTTTGGTTAGAATGTCAACTCGTAGAACCACTTTGGCAACTTGGTGTTTACTGCTAATGCTAAAGATATGCGTATCTTTTGACCTAAAAATTCTATTAGATATATACCCAATAGAAATGAATGCACCAGGAGAGACAAACAATATCCATAACAGCATTATTAATAGCCGACAAAGCTAGAAACAACTAAAATGTCTAGTAACAGTAGAATGCGTACACTGTGGTATATTCTTACAACAGAATACTATAGACCAACAAAAATGAACAAATAACGATTACAACGGAATGGATGGATCTCGAAAACATCTTGAAAAACACAAGACACAAAAGAATACTGTATTATTTCATTGACATAAATAATACAAAACAGACAAAAGGAAACTATAGTTACAAACTACAGTTTTTACGAGATACGTGTTTAGAAAGTAAAATCAAAAATGGGAAAAAAAAAGTGATTACCCCAAAAAAGTCACGACAGGGTCTGGAGAGGAAGGGAGGGTTTAGGGACTAGGAAAGGGCACCGGGCTTCTGGGAGAAGCAAGGTTTTATTTCTTGGCCTGATAACCAGCAGGCTCCCCAGCTGGGTGATACATCAGTGAGTGGTACATTTGGGGGTCTTGCACTTTACTGGCGTGCAAGAAGAAAAAAAAGGGGGGTTGAGAATTGGGAGACGAAGCGGGTGACCGGCTCCAAGCCAAGGGGTAACTATCCCTGTAAAAGCCCAAACGCGGCTCTGGGCGCTGGCAAGGGGAGGCTTCGGCAAGGCCTCGGGGCTTCAGGACAGCCTCCTCCGGACTGGAAGGCACCGAACGGGGGCTTCCGCCAACTTCGGTCCTCGCGCGGTCGCGACGCGGCCACACCTGCCCGCGGGGGTCTGCCTCCTAGGCCGCCGCAGGCCCCCCGGAGCCTAAGAGGACCCCACAAGCAACCAAGGCTAGCGCCGCCTGCCCCATGCAGAACACCACCCCCAACAAGCCCCGCAGACCCTCCCGGCTCTCCAGACGCCCCCACGACTCTCGCGAAGCCATTCCCGCGCTCTGAATGCCCCGAATCTCTGCAGAGCCCCGCGGTCCTCCGGACGCCCCAGGCCGCTGGATCCCCCCCCTCCCGCCCTCGGGGCACCGCGGGCCCCAGCCCAGCCCCTCCGACGCTCGCCGCTGCCGCCTCCCACGAGGCGCCGGCCCCGACTCACCTCATTGTCGCTGCCGGGGACGGGCGCGCCGGACCAGGGGCGACCCGCGCGGCGCGGCGGGCGCGGGCGCTAAGCGCGGCGCTTAGCGGGGGAGCGGCGCCCGGGCGCGCGGCTCCGCGTCTGACTGGCTGCGGGGGGCAGCGGGGGCCATCTCTCCGGCGGGCGTCGGGCGCTAGCTGCGGGGAAGGGCCCGCGCGGCGGCGACTGACAGCTGGGCCCCGGCCCTGCCAATCTTGGCGGGCGCGTGCCGGGCCGGCGTGTGCGCGGGCGCGTGCCTGGGGGCCGCCGCCGGGGAACTGGGGAGTGGGAGGGGGCGAGCGGCTGGGGTCCGGGCGGCGGGAGCGCGTGCGCGTCGCCCTGAGACTCGGGGGCGGCGGCCCCTGGCGAGGCGCGGCAGGCGGCTCCGAGTCTCGAGGGAGAGGCGGCGCGGGGCGTGCGGGCTAGTCTCAGGCCAGCAGCCGAGAGCTAGGATACGCGCGTTGCTGTGCTGCCCACCGCCCGCCGAGGCGACTGCGCGCGCGTGCGCCCACCGCCCGCGCCGCTGAGGTGAATGAGCGCGCGCGGCGGTCAAAGCCGACCAAAGCGCGGGGCCCCCGTCGCGCCTCGCGGGAGCGCGGAGCTTGAGGCTGCGAGGGGCGGGGCGGAGGCGAGGGGCGTGGCTGAGGGGCGTGATTTTTTGAGGGCGCGCGAGGGGCGTGGCCGCGGTGGGGGCGGGGCGCCGGCCGGGCACGTGGCGCCGTGCGCTCCTTAGCCGCGCGGACGGTCCTCCAGTCCCCGCCTGACCCCACAGCTCACAGAGGCCACTGGGGAAGCCAGGGTCAGTGCTCGATGGCCCCATGATTCCCATCACCCGGCCCTGCTGAGCACCCTGCTCCCTCGGACTCGGAGCATCCCTGATCCGAGGGGCGTCGAGGTCACTGACGACTGATTCCCTCTCTTTGTACATAAGGAGCCCTGGCAGGGACGGCGAGTTGCAGCTTTGGGGCGATATCAGTATTGGAAGTATCTCCCCCAGCTCCACAAGAGCCCACAGGGCGCCCCAAAACCACAGCCTGTGAAAAATCACATTTACCGTACACAGCGTCAAGTAGTTCCTCCAGGTTGTCTCTGGTTTTTAAATTCCCATCTTTCCTAAAGGTTAGTGATCCTCACTGCTGGCTGGAAGCCCCAAATCCTCCAGGGTCTCACTCCTTGTGTGTAAGAAGACACAGTTCCGGCCCAGCGCAGTGCCTCACGCCTGTAATCCCAGCACTTTGGGAGGCTGAGGCGGGTGGATCACCTGAGGTCAGAAGTTCGAAACCAGCCTGACCAACATGGTAAAACCCTGTCTTTACTAAATACAAAAAATTAGCCGGGCATGGTGGTGCTCACCTGTAATCGCAGCTGCTTGGGAGGCTGCAGAAGGAGAATCGCTTGAACCCGGGAGGCAGGGGTTGCAGTGAGCCGAGATCTTGCACTCCAGCCTGGGAGACAGAGTGAGACTCTGTCTCAAAAAAAAGGAAGACAAAGTTCCTCATGCATTACCAGTATGGGCACTATTGCCTCCCCCCTGTGTTATAGAACGTTAACAGCTACCTTTTAAAAAATGATCTGAACAAGAGCATTTAAGGCATTTGTCAGTGTCTAGCAGTTAGGAGGGCAATGAAGGGTCGCTATTTTCCTCCTCTCCAGGATTCAGGAGAGGCTGTGGTTTTTTCCAAGATATAGTAAACGGTGGAGCCAAGTCTCAAGCAGTATTTTTCTGACTCTTAATCCCAGTGCCCATGCATTCTAGTTTTCTGGGGTTGAACATCAGTGTCACAGGTTGCAGTTTGGGTCTCTATGTGCTTATCTCTCTCCCTGTCTCCCTGTACCTCCCTCACCGTGTGCAGGTCATCAGAGTTCCCTAGAGGTTGGTTGTAGCATCTCTGCTTTCCTTCCTGTGTTTAAGCCCAGATTGTCAAAACTGAAAGGGTAGCAGGATCTCCTACAGCCCTGGTAGCAGCCCCTGAGGGTGTTACCCTGTCATAACCTCATTTGTCCTTCTCTTCACAAGTTCCAGAGTGGTCTCTTTGCTACAGGAGAGCCTTGTTGCATCCTAAAAATTACTAAAACGGACAAGCCTCAGGTCACCTGGAGACATTCCAGCTGTGCTATGGAAAGGCAAGGTTAACACCTGGTCGCTGCCTATCAAAGTCCTGCGCTGAGACCTTGGGATACAGGCCTGCTTGTTCACAGCCTGGTGTATTGATGTTCTTTCAGCATGTGGCCCACTCTGATCTCCAGATCAGGTATTTTCCCTGCTGCCTTGAAGTCTGACAAGTTGTTACCATCTTGTTCCTGGAGAGGTTGTTTCTTGCATCTGATGTTTGTTCATCAGAGGGCTTCATGAGCTGCAGGAAGGGCTGAGAGGACAGATTGGGACCACTCACATCCTATCCTGTGCCCTGCTTCCACCTGAGTGGGCACTGGTCTTTGCCTAACAGACCCCGGGATGCTTGGGGAGTCAGAGGCTCCTTGTGTTAATCCTCCGGCTCACACCTCTCTGACCTCCATTCCTGCTCTGGCAGGTGGGAATCCTAAAGCCCATCTGGCAGGTGCTGCTGAGGCTCAGATGAGATGCTGATGACCACACAAAGTAGATCCGAGAAAGGCCTTTTCTGCCCTTCTTCAATGCCCTCCCCCTCGCCTCCCCTCCCCTCTTCCTTAATGAAACGTAATTTGAAACCACAGTCTATTTGGCATGTTTTGCATTTTCTGAACAAAGGCTTTATTCCTTAAAAGTACATGAATTCTTGTTTTCCATTCTTCTGATTAAAAGAAAATTAACATTTGGACACGTGGCTCCCCCAAATGACTTATTTCTGGAGGTCACCCATCCTAGGATTTGGAAAGATTCCTTGCCAGAGTCAGTGATTTCATGACATCTGATGTGTGTGGGTGCAGGACACTCAGTCAGGCTGATGACCCATGCCTCCAAGCACTCCTGGGCTGGAATTCCCATTCGTAAGGGAGGCAGGAAAGATGATTTTGGCTGTTTGTGGGGTTCAGGATAGCCACAGAGCCACAGATAACAGAGCTAGAAAGTCTTCAAAGGCCATCTCATCCAACCTACTTGTTCAGAGAGTGATGAAACTGAGGCCCCACGAGGTCACACAGACGACTGGAATAAGAGCCAGATGAGCATATATTTCTGCAGACTCTAAGGCCCTGGACTGCCTTCCCAGTTCTTGAAGTTTCCAGCCCTGGGGTCACTGCTGAGGAGCAGTGGACCATCTTCTCCATTGCTTAGTGTTTGCCAAAAGGAAACTCACCACAAATAATGGAAAGAAACACAGTTGCTTTTGATGATTCACCAATAAGACCATGTCTGGTTCATATTAACCAGCATAAGTGAATTATAAATGCATGCCAGAATCCAAAGTAAAGCATGCTTAGACAACCACAGATGTCTCAGGGGTTTGGGGGACCACCTGTGACCCTGCACCCCTTTTTCATTCACACTATTAATCTCATTACCTTACTCAGTTATTACCAGCAGTTGTTTTCCTTAAACACAGCACGGCTAGTTTTCCTTCATCCATCCATTCATGTAATGTGCCTCCAGCGCCTCAGCGTATGTCTGCCTCCTCTTCTGCACTGCCCACTGCCTTAGCCTGCCTGGCAAATCGTCTTCAATACCGCTATGTGTTGGGTCTCCCCCCGACATCTCAGCACCACCCTCCCTCACCACAGGCTGCAGGCTCCTCTACACTGTTTCGGGGTCACACTCCTGCCCTCCTGCATTAGAAATATCTTCTTACTTGCAGGCTCCCCCACTAGGCTGTGAACTTCATGAGACCAGCAGGGGAGTCTCATTCCTCTTTGTACTGCCAGCCTCTCCAGCCCTGTGGGCTTGTGACAGTGCAGAATTGAAGGAATCCTGCGTGAGCGCCACCATTCCAACCCAAGCAGTGCCCTGGGAGGGTCAGGGACCACTAGTCTGTGTGTGCGGGCATTTTTGGAAACCACAGCTCCTGCTTGTGTTCTATCTGGCAGGAAAGAGAACTTACTTCTGGTCCATCTTGGCCTCCACACCGTGAAGATGGTCTGTGGTTCACAGCTGGAGCTTTTTTGGTTTTGGTTCTAGCAATTCTGGTGCCTCAGCCTCCCGAGCAGCTGGGACTAAAGGTGTGCGCCACCACACTCACCCAGCTTATTTTTTTTGTCTTTAGTAGAAATGGGGGTTCGCCATTTTGGCCAGGCTGATCTTGAACTCCTGACCTCAGGTGATCCATCCACCTTGGCCTCCCACGGTGCTGGGATTACAGGTGTGCGCCACCACGCCCACCCTGGAGTTTATTTTCACTTCACCTCTCTCAGGCTCCTCCACTCAAAAGTGACTTTCCCTAAGATCCTGTTTTACTGGCTTTGAAAGCAGGAGAGGTGATTCTGGAATGAAGGCCCTGTGGTCATACCAGGGAGCACTCCAGCCTTCTGCTGGGGTGACTTAGAGATCTGGACCCATCAATAAGAAGCATGGCCAGATGGGCCTGGGGGAAAATCTTTGCTACCTGTCTTGTGGAGGGCAACTTCTTAGTGCCAGTGTTCGCAAGGAGAGAAGGAGGCCCTCGTATTACCGGTGGAGGGTGTCCAGGTTCGTGGCCTCTTGAACAAAGAACTGGACAAAACGCACAAAGAAAGCAAGGAAAGAATGAAGCAGCAAAAATAGAGATTTATTGAGAACAAAAGTACACTCCACAGGGCGGGAGCGGGTGAGCACGGGGGTTCAACAGCCCCATTTTCTGGTTTTCCTCTCGCAAGGCCAGAATCCCTCTGCTAGACTGCTTCCCACCAGGCAGTTGGAATCCCAGGTTCCACGCAGGAAGAGGAGGGGCCAGGCTCCTCCCTGCTGCAAACCTTGTGAACTTCCCGAGGCTCCACCTCAGTGGGCAGGCTAGCTGGAATTTCTCAAGGGTGCCCCTCCCACCTGGCTGTCTCATAGGACTGGGCGGGAGCAGGCCTGCTGTTCTGGAACCAAGTCTGAGTGTTCCCACTTTATGGGAACTTAATGTCCCCACTTAATTGAATTAAGAAAACTAAGCCAAGTACATGCCTGAGACAACCAGCCAGCCATCCTGGAGAGCCTAAGCGTCTCCCTGGAGCCCCTGCCCTTCCCAGAAGCCCTAAGGCCACCGGGAATGGAAGCCCCACCCAACTCACACCTGGGAAAGCCAGAATCTCTCCTCGCTCCCAGCTAGTCATCAGCTCCCAACCTGGGGACCCGTTCCCCATCAGCTTTGGGGAAGAAACTTCCGGGTCACTTTCTCCTGCCTGCTGTCTCACAATTACCGGGGGGACTCTGGCAGCCAGGCCTTTGTGGGAGCCACCGGTGCTTCATGCGCAATGAGGCTGGAAGGCCCAGGCCTCTGAATGTGAGCAGACATTTCAGGGATGTTGGGAAGTTTAAAGGCTGCAGCCTCCCCACTGGTCTCCGCCAGGCTGAGCAGTCAGAATGTGGCATATCTAAAGGAGGGAATCGTAGAGACCTTCTCAGGAGAGTCAAGAAGATCTTGCATAAGAGCAATTGGAAAACAAAACAAAACAAAATCTTGAGAACATAAAATACATTATTTCAAAATTAAGAAATTAATTAGAGGCAGTGAAAAACAGAAAAGACACTCCCGCAGAACAAGGGTCAGCACACTTTCTGCAAAGGACCAGCTGGTAAATAGTTTTGGCTTTTTCGAAGCCATTTGGTCTGTCACAACTGTGGCAGGCCAGTTTTCCCTGACAATCACACAGATGGGCCTGCATGACAGTCGACAGGCCTGCACAGCACCCCAGTTACACAAATTTCCACAGTGCCTTAACACTGAGCAAATAGTTAAACCTAGGGAAATTGGTGCTCAGACATCAAAGCAAGAAAGAAAACATATGGTCAATAGAAGCCTTGCATGGACTTCTCCCTAACCTGGAGCAAGTCAAAATAATAGAGTCTAACATTCCTAGTGCCAGGACCTGCCTCAGGTCAACAAAATCTGAGACGAGTCAAGGTAACAGAGGCAACTGTTTCAATAGATTCATTGGAGAGTCTAAGGCAGCTCTCCGGACCAAGCTGTAAAGAATAGAAGATAGAAATAATCACTCTGGTACTACAGGAGACAGGCCTGGAAGGTACTGGGGCCCACACAGCTTAATCAGACTTAGCAAGCATTTTTTTTTTAATGTTCCAAATGTGATCGGTTTATTTTATTTTACTCTGATGCAAAATCAAAGATTCCACAATAGCACAGAGACCAATATATTACAAAGTCATGAAAAAAATGGTGTGAGCATGCAAGACACAAGTACAAACTGGAGGGTCAGATCGTCTCCTCTGACACGACACTACACTGTCGCCAAGGAACACATTTAATAACACTGCGGAACTGAACCGAAACGAGGCACAAACACCACAGTGCCTTCCAGCACCTCCCCTCAGGAGGGACGCGTAACTCCTAGACTTCAGTGTTGGGAGGATTACGATTTTTTTTGAAGAATAAAAAGTTCACACTTTTGAAATTTCACAGAAGAATTGTAAGGCCAAAACATGGTGGGTTCATTTCTCTTCACTTCCAGGGACAAATCTGATGCTTTCCTCAAACCACATTACACTTCCAGTTCAAATCCCAAGCCAACCTTGTGACCTCCTGCATTGAAGTTCTTTCCATTGATTAAAGCTGATAAAGGATCAACTTGACTCCGGGTCGAAGGGTCTGAGTAGAACCCAGTCCAATCAGGCTGGCATTATTTGCTTTAGCAGAGAGAGAAGTTCTACAGTCCAGCTTGTACTTAGCAGCAATGCCAAAACGGGTGTTGTTACTTCCAGCCGTCCAAGCAAGGTTTATTGGCATTTCAATCTCATTAACCTTCTGGTAGATAGAACCTCCAGATTCAGTGCCATCCTTCACATGTGTGTGCAGCTGGAAGTCTGCAGCCTCGTAACCCAGGGCGAAATTATTCTGTGACAATTTGGATTTGGCTGTGTCAAAACTCATCTGACAGCCGACAAGCCACCCTTCAAAGACCAACACAGCCCAGCCATAGATGGTTGGTCCAGAAAAATCTATATCAACGTCACTGCCAACACTAAAACAATCCCATTTATAGGAGGCCTTCAATTTCCCACTCTTCTTTCCTGTGTTCGGTACCAATATGGTATCAAGACTCAGTTTCAACCCTTCAGCCAACTTATTCTCCAGAGATTTCTGTCCCAAGAGTATTGTCTGTGTTCCATTTTTGGGTGAAGGTAAGTCCGTAGTTACAGACCTTACATTCGGTTTCTAGGTTGCCTAATGCTTTCCCTGTATCAGTGTAAGCGTGACCAGAAGTAGAAAATTCCACTCCACTACAAGACTTGGTTTTCAGGTCTATCTTCACCATGCCAAAGCCATATCCTTTGTTGAAGACATCCTCAGCAGCCTTTCCCAGGTCACAGTAAGTTGGTGTGTTACACATATCTTAGAAAAATCTATCAGGCTCTTATGAAATCAAAGACCTCCACCCCCGAGGGCCTGTCTCCCGCAAGCATTTTTTTGCCTCTGACCTTCTAGTTGAAACAAATTTAGTTACCAATAGACTTAGACAAATGCTGTACTGCACATAGGCACATAACCCCAACCTATATAAGCACTAAGAAAATTGTAACACTTCGAGTTGGTCTGGTGGAATTATCTCTGGCCTTCTCCCTGTATCCGGTTACAGCAATAAATTCCCTTTCTTTTTTTTTTTTTGAGATGGAGTCTCATTCTGTCACCCAGGCTGGAGTGCAGTGACCTGATCTCGGCTCACTACAGCTCCGCCTCCAGGGTTTAT
>NW_016810565.1:5277155-5296120 GCF_001698545.2 Rhinopithecus bieti
CCAGGATGGTCTCAATCTCCTGACCTCGTGATCTGCCCGCCTCGGCCTCCCAAAGTGCTGGGATTACAGGCGTGAGCCACCGCGTCCGGCCAATTCCCTTCTTTACTAGTTTGTCTGCTTCTCATTATTAGGCCTCGAGAAAATGCAGCCAGACCCGGCTTAGTTACGGGAACACAACTGCTTCTCTTGGCCTTTGACTTGAAGACAGCCATAGACCATATGTGAGTGGATGTCACTGTGTTCCAAGAGAACTTTAGTTACAAGAGCAGGTAAAACCATTTCTATTTTCAGATGACATTATCTTACATGTAGAAATTCCTAAAGAACCCACTCAAAAACTATCAGAACTAATAAACAAGTTCTGCAAGGTCCAAGCATATAAGATCATCATATAAACATCAATTGTAGTTTGACAGACTTGCTATGAAGAATCTGAAAATGAAGAGAACAATTCTATTTACATGACATCAAAAGAATAAAATACTTATGAATGAATTTAACAAAAACGGTGTAAGACTTGTATACTGAAAACTATGAAATGTCTCTGAAAGAAATTAAGGAAAACCTATAAATGGAAAGATATCCATTTATGGGTTGAAAGAGCTAATATTATTAAAATGGTAAGAGATCCCAAATTGACCTACAGATTTGATGCAATCCCTGTCAAAATCCCAGCTGCTTCACCTTTTATTTTGTGCAGAAATTAGAAAGCTGATCCTAAAATTCATCTGGAAATTCTAGGGACCATAGACTAGCCAGAACAGTCTTGAAAAAGAATGAGGACAGGTATATACATTGATGGAATAAAAGAGAGAGTCCAGGCAGGGCATGGTGGCTCACACCTGTAATCTCAGCACTTTGGGAGGCCAAAGCAGGTGGATCACCTGAGGTCAGGAGTTCAAGACCAGCCTGGCCAACATGGTGAAATCCCATCTCTATTGAAAATACAAAAAATTAGCCGGTTGTGGTGGCGCCTGCCCAGCTATTTGGGAGACTGAGGCGAGACAATTGCTTGAAGCCAGGAGGCTGAGGTTGCAGTGAGTCAAGATCGTGCCACTGCACTCCAGCCTGGGCCATAGAGCAAGACTCCATCTCAAAGAAAAAATAAAATAGAATAGGGAGTTGAGAAATAAACCCTTAACTTTACAGTGAATTGATTATCAATGGGGGCGCCAAGTTAAAGAACAGCCTTTGATAAATGGTGTTGAAACAACTAGATAGCCACACGCAAAAGACGGAAGTTGAAACCTTATTTCCATCATTCATAAAAATCATCTCAAAATGGATCATAGAGCTGCATATAAGAGCTAAAACCATGAAACTCTTAGAAGAAAACATACATGCAATCTTCATAACCTTGAGGTAGGCGGAGGCTTTTTAGATATAACACCAAAAGCAGAAGTGACCAAAGAAAAAATAAATAAATTGGACCTCATTAGTATTAAACACTTTTGCTGCAAATGATACCATCTAGAAAGTGAAAAGACAACCCACAGAATGAGATAAAATGTTTGCAAATATCATATATCTGATAAGATCTGGTTTTGACTGTTTACTGTTGCTATAAAGGAATACCTGAGGCTGGATAATTTATAAAGAAAAGAGGTTTATGTGGCTCATGACTCTGCTGGCTGGAAGACTGGGCATCTGGTGAGAGCCTCAGACTGCTTGCATTCATGGCGGAAGGTGAAAGGAGCCCACGTGTGCAAAGATCACAGGGCGAGAGAGGGAGCAAGAGAGAGAGGGGAGGGGCCAGGCTCTTTTTAACAACCGGCTCTCTCTGAAACTGATAGAGCAGGAACCAACTCAGTCTTCCTCCCCACCGGAAGGCATTAATGTATTCCTGGAGATTCCCCTACCCATGACCCGAATACCTCCCACTGAGCCCACCTCCAACACTAGGAATAAAATTGCAACATGAAGTTGCAAATTTTATAAAAGACAAGAGCCCAGTTAAAAAGTCAGTAAAGGCTGGGCACGGTAGCTCACGCCTGTAATCCCAGCAGTTTGGGAGGCCGAGGCGGGCGGATCACTTGAGGTTAGGAGTTCAAGACCAGTCTGGCCAACATGGTGAAACCCGTCTCTACTAAAAATACAAAAATTAATCAGGCATGGTGGTGCAGACTTGTAGTCCCAGCTACTCAGGAGGCTGAGGTGAGAGAATCTGTTGAACCTGGGCGGTGGAGGTTGCAGTAAGCTGATATTGCACCACTGCACTCCAGCCTGGGTGACAGAACGAGACTCTGTCACAAAAAAAAGAAAAAAGAAAAAAAAAGTCAGCAAAGGGTCTAAATAGATATTTCTCCATAGAAGATATAATATGAATGGCCAACAAGTACCTAAAAAGAAGCTGAACATCATCAGATATTAGGAAAGCGCAAATCAAAACTACATTGAGATACAACTTCACACCCACTAGGATGGCTATAATTTTTTTTAAAAGGAAAATGGCCGGGCGCGGTGGCTCAAGCCTGTAATCCCAGCACTTTGGGAGGCCGAGACGGGCGGATCACAAGGTCAGGAGATCGAGACCATCCTGGCTAACACGGTGAAACCCCGTCTCTACTAAAAAATACAAAAAACTAGCCGGGCGAGGTGGCGGGCGCCTGTAGTCCCAGCTACTCGGGAGGCTGAGGCAGGAGAATGGCGTAAACCCGGGAGGCGGAGTTTGCAGTGAGCGGAGATCCAGCCACTGCACTCCAGCCTGGGTGACAGAGCAAGACTCCGTCTCAAAAAAAAAAAATAAATAAATAAAATAAAATAAAATAAAATAAAATAAAAAGGAAAATAACAAGTGATGTTATAGAGAAATTGGAACCCTCATACATTCTGGTAAAATTGTAAGGTGGTTCAGCCACACAGAAAAACAGATTGGCAGTTCTTCAAAAGGTTCAACATAGAGTTACAGTATGACCTAGCAAGTCCACACAAAAGCTTGTACACAAATACCCACAGAAGCATTTTTCGTAGTTGTAAAAACATGGAGACAACTCAGATGTCCCTCAACAGATGACTAGATAAACAAAACTGGTATATTCATACGATGGAATACTGTTTGGCAGTAAAAAGGAACGAAGTACCGATACAGGCTGCAATATTAACGAACTTTGAAAACATTGTTAAGTGAAAGAAGACAGTCACAAAAGACCATATATTGTCTCATCCACTTATATAAAATGTCAAGAATAGGCAAATCCAATCCATTGAGATGGAAAGTGATTCGTGGTTGCTTGGGTCTCTGTTGAAGGGTAGTGGGGGGAATAAGGAGTAATTGCCTCTTATGGACTGAATTTTCTTGCCCCAAATTCATATGTTGAAGCTCCTTTGAGCTACCCCATAGTACTTCAAAATAGATTTCTAGGGAGATTCAGGAGGAGTTTTAGAAAAGAGATATTTAAGTTAAAACGAGGCCAATTAGGGTGCCATAATCCAAATCTGATGGTGGTCCTTATAAGAAGAGAAGATTCAGACACAGAGAAACAGTAAGACAGAGGAAAGGACCCCGTAAGGATGCCACGAGACAACATCTGAAAGGTGGGGAGAGAGGCTTCAGAAGAAACCAACTGTCTGGGCGCAGTGGCTCACACCTGTAATCCCAGCGCTTTGGGAGGCTGAAGTGGGTGCATGGTTTGAGCTCAGGAGTTCGAGACCAGCCTGGAACATGGCAAAACTGCATCTCCACAAAAAATACAAAAATTAGCTGGGTGTGATAGCACACCCCTATGGTCCCAGCTACCAGTGAGGCTTAGATGGGAGGATTGCTTGAGCCTAGGAAGCAGAGGTGGCAGTGAGCCGAGCCGAGATTGCACCACTGCACTCCAGCCTGGGTGACAGAGTGAGATCCTGTCTCAAAAAAAGAGATCAACCCTGCTGACACCTTGACCTTGGACATCTAGCCTCCAGAACTGTGAGCAAATCGAGTTCTGTTGTTTAACCACAGTCTGCGGCATTTTGTTACGGCAGCCTGAGCCAAAGAATACACTGCCAGGGGGTGTGGGTGGTGAAAATGTTCTAAAATTAGATAGTGGTGATGGTTGCACAACTCTGTGAATGTATTAAAACCATTGAATGGCATACCTTAAGTGGGTGAATTTTATGGCCTGTAAATTATATCTCAATAAAGCTATTAAAAAACAAAAAACAGCCCAGGAGGTATCAGAGAGGATTAGTTTAGAAAGACACACACCTGAATCATTTCTGGTGGAAATGCCTCATTTTGCCCTCCCACATGAATGATATCTTAGCCAGGAGGTGATTTTAGGCTAGCAGTCTCCTTTCCTCAGATCTAGAAACTTCTAGTTTCAAATTGCAGATAAGAAATCTGGTAGTCGGCTGGGCATAGCAGCTCGAACCTATCATTCCAACACTTTGGGAGGCTGAGGCAGGGGATTCACTTGAGTCCAGGAGTTTGAGAGCAGCCTGGGCAACATGGCTAGATGCTGTCTCTACAAAAAATACAAAAATTAGCTGGGCATGACAGCAGGTGCTTGTAGTCCCAGCTACTTGGGAGGCTAAGGTGGGAGGATTGCTTGAGTCCAGGGGGTCAAAACTGCAGTGAGCCAAGATTGAGCCACTGCACTCCAGCCTCGGCAACAGAGCGAAACCCTGTCTAAGAAGGAAGGGAGGAAGGAAGGAAGGGGGGAAGAGAAGGGAAGGAAAGGGAAGGGAAGGGAAGGGAAGGGAAGGGAAGGGAAGGGAAGGGAAAGGAGGGAAGGAAGGAAGAGAAGGAAGGGGGGGAGAGAGAGAGAGAGAGAGAGAACAAGCAAACTGGTAACCAGTCGGAATCCCTTTTTCACATAATGTCATATCAGTTTCCTATTGCTGACATAAGTTACCAACAGTGGAGTGGCTTCAAACAACACACATTTTATTATCTTACGGTTCTAGTGCTCAAAAGTCTGGCATGGGTCTCTCTGGGCTAAAGCCAAGGTGCCAGTGCGCTCTTCTGGAGGCTCTGGGTGAGTTTCCTTGCCTCTTCCACCTTCTCTCAGAGGCTGCCCATATTCTTGGGCTCGTGGCCCCTTAGAATGGGGCCATTTTCAAAGCCAGCCATGGGGGTTAAGTCTCTCTCACATGGCATCACTGACCTTTCATCGGCAATCTCCCTCTGACCTCCTGTGCCTCTGTCTTCCACTGTTAGGGACCCTTGTGATGACACTGGGCCCAGTGGCTGCAGGTGCAATGATCCATGATAATCTCCCTTTTTAAAGGTCATCTGATTAGCAACCTTCATTCTACTTGAAACCTTAATTCCCCTTGGCCATGTAACCTACATATTCACAGGCATTAGGTTTGGGCATATTGGGGTGGATGTAAGGAGAACATTCTGTACATAAGTAATCTGATATTGGCTTCCAGGAAGAACAAACAGATTACTTATGATCAAGGATAACAAACAGAATGTTATCCTTGGAGTTCAGAAATTTCACTGGAGTGCAAAAAAGAAAAAAAAAAAAACCCTAGATAACCATAAAAACATAATAAAACATTAGAAGTATAAAAATACTCTTCTATTATAGATAAGTTTTAGCTTAAAGAAGAAATCGGCTAGGCATGGTGGCTTACGCCTATAATCCCGGCACTTTGGGAGGCTGAGGCAGGATGATCACTTGAGCCCAGGAGTTTGAGACCAGCCTGGGCAACATGGCAAAACCCTGTCTCTACAAAAAATACAGAAATTAACTGAGCATTGTGGTGCGCACGTGTAGTCTCAGCTACTCAGAAGGCCGAGGTGGGAGGATTCCCTGAGCCTTGCGAGATCGAGGCTGCAGTGAGCTGTGATCACACCACTGCACTCCAGCCTGGATAACAGAATGAGACCTAGTCTCAATTTGAAAAAAAAAAAAAAAAAAAAAAAAAAGAAATCAGTGTTAAAACCACAAATTAAAAAGAAATTACTGAAAATGAGAAAACTTCAAAGCAACATTTATGGGATACAGTGATAGCATACCGTAAACGCTTTTGTTATTATACAACAAAGAATATATATAAATGGGCCAGGCGTGGTGGCTCACGCCTGTAGTCTCAGCACTTAGGGAGGCCGAGGCAGGTAGATCACTTGATGTCAGGAGTTCAAGACCAGACTGGCCAAGATGGCGAAACCCCATCTCTACTAAAAATACAAAAATTAGCTAGGCATGGTGACACATGCCTGTAATCCCAGCTACTCAGGAGGCTGAGGCAGGTGAATCGCCAGAGCCCAGGAGGCGGAGATTGTAGTGAGCTGAGATTGCGCCATTGCACTCCAGCCTGGGCGATGGGAGTGAAACCCTGTCTCCAAAACAAAACAAAACAAGACCAGGTGCAGTGGCTCACATCTGAAATCTTAGCACTTCGGGAGGCAGAGAAGGGCAGATCACCTGAGGTCAGGAGTTCAAGACCAGCCTGGCCAACATGGTGAACCCCTATCTCTACTAAAAATACAAAAATTAGCCAGACATGGTGGCAGGCGTCTGTAATCCCAGCTACCTGGGAGGCTGAGGCAGGAGAATCGCTTGAACCCGGGAGGTGGAGGTTGCAGTGAGCCAAGATCGTGCCACTGTACTCCAGCCTGGGTGACAGAGCAAGACTCTGTCTCAAATTAAAATAAAAATAAAAAAGCAAAACAAAGAATATATATATAAGTGAATTAAATATTCAACTTAAAACACAACAAAATAGGCCGGTGCAGTGGCTCATGCCTGTAATTCCAGCTCTTTGGGAGGCTGAGGTGGGCAGATCATTTGAGGTCAAGAGTTCAAAACCAGCCTGGCCAACATGGTGACACCCTATCTCTACTAAAAACACAAAAATTAGCCGGGCGTGGTGGTGGCGCCCATAATCCCAGCTATTTAGGAGGCTGAGGCAGGAGTACCGCTTGAGCATGGGAGGCAGAGGTTGCAGTGAGCCGAGATCCTGCCTCCGCACCCCAGCCTGGGAGACAGAACAACACTCCATCTCAAAAAACAAACAAACAAAACAAAACAAAAAACCCAACAAAATAAATAAAAAGAACTTGTGACCGGGCGCGGTGGCTCACGCCTGTAATTCCAGCACTTTGGGAGGTCGAGGCAGGCGGATCACGAGGTCAGGAGATCGAGAGCATCCTGGCTAACACAGTGAAACCCCATCTCTGCTAAAATTACAAAAAATTAGCCGGGCGTGGTGGTGGGCACCTGTAGTCCCAGCTGCTTGGGAGGCTGAGGCAGGAGAATGCCATGAACCCGGGAGGCGGAGCTTGCAGTGAGCTGGGATCGCATCACTGCACTCCAGCCTGGGCAACTGAGCGAGACTTCGTCTCAAAAAAAAAAAAAAAAAGAAATTGTGAGGAGGAAATTAATAAAGATAAAAGCTGAAAATAGTGAATTCGATAACTGAAATACTGAAAAATAAAATTAAAATATGCTTCTTCAAAAAAAACTGAAAACTCACAATGTGCAAGAAAGAAAAGAGAAGAAAAAGCACAGAACACAAGGAACGAGAAATGAGACAGACTCACGGGGCAAATGAGAGGAAGTTAATTTCCAGGGGATGTTATTGCAGTTGCATTTCAATAAATGTCCACCAATTCTACATGCAATAGGTGATTTTCTTACAAATCAAGTAAGTAGAAATGTTGGTAATAGGGGAACTTAAATTGGACAGAATTTAAAAACCAAACTAGCACCTGGGGGCACCTCGGTGTTTAACCACTGGGGGAAACCAGATACCTCCGGCCGTCCTTGAAGAAATGTGCATTGTAACTGTGAATAAACGAGCAGGCTCCTGTCAAGACAACCATCCCGGAACCATCCCGAGACTGAGCCAGGAGGCTGGCAGGTAGACCCCGCTCTGCCACTGTCCACTGTGCGGATTTGGGCAGGTCCTTCCTCTCCCTGAGCCTCAGTTTCCTCCAGAGGCGGCTCCAAGATGGCAGACTCTGGAGCCCCGTGGGGCAGGTGGAGGTGGCCAGGGCAGGGGGTGTTAGGGAGGAGGAAGGAACAAGCATAGGGTGAGAGTGCTTCTGAGTCACCACCACCTCTGCCTGCTTCTGCCAGAGCAGCCCATTCTCAGCCTTATTACAAGAGTGGATTTTCTTGTATGATTTCATCTGAAAAAAGGTTTTGCTGCTAGTATCAGTCAGGGTTCTTCAGAGAAACAGAGCCAATAGGATGTATAGTGTATAGACAAATAGAAAGATTTATTATGGGGGATTGGCTTATGCAATTATGGAGGCTGAGATGTTTCATGATCAGCCATCTGCAAGCTGGTGGCCCAGGAAAGCTGGTGGTGTGGTTCCAGTTCACACTTGAAGGCCTAAAAACAAGGGGAGCTGGTGGTGGGAATCCCAGTCCAGGTCCGAAGGCCTGAGAACCAGGAGCTTCAGTGTTCTGGGGCAGGAGAAGATTGATGTCCTAGTAGATGTCAAACAGAGAGAGAAAGTTTGCTCTTCCTTTACCTTTTTGTTCTGTGCAGGCTCTCAGCAAGTTGGATGATGACCCTCTGCTGCCCCCGCTTCGCCCCGCATTGGTGAGATCAAACTTCCTTCATCCACTGATTCTCTTCTGGAAACACCCTTGCAAACGCCACCAGAAAGAAGGTTTGACCAGCTCTCTGGGCATCCCTTAGCCCAGTCAAATTGACGCATGAAATTAACAATCACACTGTTGAAACAAAGTGTGAAAACCAGGTGATCCCCCAACTTCCACGCTACTTCCACCTCCACACTTTTCATAACATTCACCTGCCAAAGTTCATTGGTTTTGCTTTGATAACTTTCTGGTTTCTTTGAATGACAAAGATGCTCATAATTTAGCCCCAAAATGGAGATGAATATGTGTGTGACTGTGTGTGTGTGTGTTCCTTCTTTCGCAAAATCACTGCTTAATTTGGAATATAATTTCAACTTGCTTTTCCCAAATGACCTAGAGCTTGGCAAGAGCAGAGGGCTGATGAGCCTGTGAGGTGGGTAGATAGCTTCCTCACACATGCCCGACTTTCTCCTTGGAGAATGATGAGGTTTACAGCCTTTAGGTAAAAATAGCTTTGTGTGGCTTCCGCCAGGAAGACACTTAAAAAGGGAGAGAGGATTAGCTTGCTAAAAAAGAAGAAAATCTACCAAATTGCTACCATAATTTTGGAATTCATTTTTGCAAAACGTATCAGGAGACATAAAGATGATCTTGCCTGCTAACTTAGTAATTCCACTTCTGGGCTTTTGCCTCAAAGAAATAAATTTAACTGAAAGAAAAGCTCAGTGGACAGCAGCTCACTGCCGTCTCCGCTGCCATAACGAAACACCGAAAGCAGGAAAACATGCTCAGGGTGAAGGGCAAAGGGTACTGCAAGTTCAGAGGCTCACAGTCCACTCCTTCACGTATTCATGAAACACATCTGATAACGTGTGGGCACCAGGCACTGTGCTAGGTGATGGAAAGAAGACCGCCCAAGATGCAGAGGGCTTCCATCTTAGGGTGCTGGTGGGCAGAAAGACTGGAGGCACACACACCTACACCCACAATTCAGCGTGAGAAGGGAAGTACAACTAAGGTGGGGACACACAGAAGGGACCAGAACCAGCCTTGGCACTCGGGGAAGCCTTCTGGGAATAAGTGACTTTTTTTTTTTTTTGGAGACGGAGTCTTGCTCTGTTGCCCAGGCTGGAGTGCAGTGGCATGATCTCGGCTCACTGCAAGCTCCACCTCCTGGGTTCAAGCAATTCTCCTGCCTCGGCCTCCCGAGTAGCTGGGACTACAGGGATGCACCACCATACCCGGCTAATTTTTGTATTTTTAGTAGAGACAGGTGTCACCATGTTGGTCAGGTTGGTCTCGAACTCCTGACCTCAGGTGATCCACCGGCCTTGGCCTCCTAGAGTGCTGGGATTACAGGTGTGAGCCACTGTGCCCCACCGGAAGTGACTTTTGAGCTGAGTTATGAAAGTTATGGTGGTTGGCCAGAATGATGAGAGGAAGAGGTTGGGGGTACAGAGCATGAGCAAAGACTGGGTGGCAACAAGAGGCTGCCGTGGTGGTGGGACAGAGAGAAGCTCTGTGGCAGGAGCTGAGAGAGGAACCAGAGCTCACTGACCGGTTCTGTGTGTAACATGAAGGCGCTTTTTCCTAAGAGACACTAAGAACTTATAAGCAGCAGAGTGACATGGTCAGACTCATGGTTTGGAAAGGTCACTCAGACTGCCTGGAGGAAGGTCAACGTGGCTGCAGCCAGGCCAGCAGTGATGGTGGCCCTCCAGAGCAGAGGCAGCATCCGTGGAGAGATGACATGGACACATGTCCTGGTTCCTCATGGAGCACAGCCCTCGTTTCTGGGAGAGGCAGAGCGGTGCAGTGGCTGAGTGTGATCTTGGAAACCTGACTACATGGCTTAAAGTCCCAATTGCTTCACTGTGCGACCCTCTCACAGGGCTGTTGAGAGTGTCGAAGGAGCCGTCACATGTAAGGCACCTCCAGCAGTGCCTGGCAAGGGGTGAGTAAGAGCTCGCTGAGTGATGCTAACGAGGTTGTCACTGTTATGAGTTGCTTGCTGACACAGGCAGTGAGAGGAACACCCACATGGCTGGCATGGGCCATTGGGAGGATGGCGTGTGGGTTTTGGGGGAGAAGTGGATGAATTGGGTTTGAGCATGTAGAGATGGAGGCTCCAGTGAGTGAGCAGATGGAGACATCCTGCAGGCTGTTGACCATACAGGTTTGAAGCTAGGAGACAGGCTGAGTCAAAGATAGTGATTGGGACCTTGTAAGGGTGGAAGAGGCGGCTGAGCCCCTGGGAGCTGATGAGATAGTCAGGGAGAAGGTGGAGGGAGAAGAGAAGAGGGCCCCAAGAGAGCCCTATGGTAAAGGGATGGACCAGGTAGGGATTTTTTCTAACATGAAATATTTGAGCCTGTCTAAATGTTGATGGAAGGAGCACGTAGAGCACAAGTACACTGTGGAGAAATGGCACTCAGTAAGAGTGGCCTTTAGTATTTTTTCTTATCATTATTATCACCATCATTACCACCACCATCAGCATCACCATCATCACCACCATCATCACCATTATCACCACCATCACCAGCACCATCATCAGTGTGAAAGGAAAATATCTTGGGCTCCTTCAAGCTGGGGACCACTAAGGGCAAATCTGCCTCTCATTCTATTCAGAGTCACCCCTCTGCTCACAGAGACAGATGCCATTCTGATTGCCTCCTTTGGAAAGACTTAATAGAAACTCAAAAGAATGCAACCATCTCTCTCTCGCCTACCTATGATCTGGAAGGGAGGGGGTGGGGGGGCTTGCTTTGAGTTGTCTCTGCCTTTTTGCATGGAACTAATGTACTTCTTACATATATTCGTGGATGTCTTCATGTCTCCCTAAAATGTATAAAACCAAGCTGTGCCCTGACCACCTTGGGCACATGTTGTCAGAACTTCCTGAGGCTGTGTCATGGGCAGGTCCTCAACCCTGGCAAAATAAACTTTCTAAATTAATTGAAAACTGTTTCAAACTTTGGGGGTTCACACCAGTATCACCACCATCATCATTATCACCATCACCACCATTAGCATCACCACCATCATTACCACCATCACCACCATGATCACCAGCATCGCCATCATCAACGTCACCACCATCACCATCACCTCAGCATCACAATAATAATAATCATCATCATTACCAGCATCACTATCACCATCATCACCATCACCACCACGATCACCAGCATCACCACCATCACCACCATCACCATCACAACCATCAGCATCACCATCATTACCACCATCACCACCATGATCACCAGCATCACCATCATCAGCATCACAACCATCACCATCACCATCATCTCAGCATCACAATCATCATCATTACCAATATCACTATCACCATCATCATCACCACCATCACCAGCACTCCACCGATCATCGCACTCCCACCATCACCATCCCACCATCATCCCATGATCACCAGCATCACCCAACACCTTCATCATCACATCATCATTAGCACAGATCACCACCATCACCACACTACCCATCAAACACAACAACCATCATCATCATCATAACTATGACTATCACCACCGTATCACCACCATGATCACTCAGCCATCACCAGATCTTGGCACTCAAACATTCCTCACGATTACATCACTGCGCATCTGGCAATCTTTTTTTTTTTTTTTGAGCCGGATCGTTGCTCTGTCGCCCAGGCTGGAGCTGCAGCTGTCGCCATCTTGGTCACTGCAAGCTCCGCCCTCCGCAGCTTCACACCATTCTCCTGTCTCAGCCTAAACCTACCGAGTAGCTAGACTTACAGCGATGCCTACTCCCAACGCCTGGCTAATTTTTTTTTTTTTCTCTCGTATGAGACGGGTTTCACTGTATTAGCCAGGATGGTGTCGATCTCCTGACCCCGTGATCCACCCACCTTGGCCTCCCAAAGTGCTGGGATTACAGGCGCATCACAATCTTTAATATGAGAAGATTGGTCAAGGAGCAGTGATGTGGATTATGGCATCATGTTATGCAGCTGATAGGAGTTATTTATAACAAAGTTATAATGACATGGGAAAATGCCTATAAAGCTACATGAAGAAAGCAATAGAAAGTATTGTCCATGCAATATGTTAACTATGGAAACACATCCAAAACTACTGGAAAAAGAAATACAGGAAGGAAATGCACTCGGAAGTCATGGTGCTATTTCAGGGTGGTAGTGATACGGCCGGGCTTCTTTCTGAATTTGCTATAATGAGTCTGGGTGAGTTTTACGATTCAAAGCACATTAACCTTCATTTTCTAAAACGAAACAAAGATAGGCAGCTGGGGACTGCCTGAGCTAAGGTCACAGCAACCTTGGGTAAATCCCTGTTCTTCAAAGGGCTTTGAGTCTGTCTTTAGAAAGAGGGAGCGGGCAAAAGAGCCTTTCCCCCGAGGTGTGCTCTCAGAGTCTCTGGCCTAGCAGTGATGTCCCAGGAAGGAGAAGCTGTGTGGTTAGACAGCCTCGGGGACCTGGCACTCTCACACCGTGCCCTGGTATCTACAGCAAGGGGTGTCCCCAGCTGGCTGCAAGGCTCAGGCCCTTATTCTGTCACCGCACTCTTTGCTCAAAAGCCACCTCCCTGTGTGCCTGGGCTCAAGTAGCCCCAGTGACTACTGACTTCTTCCCGCCCATCTCCACTCTCCTCAGCTTCTTCATTGCTTTCTCCATTCACAGTTTCATGAGAGCAAGAACTCTGGTATCCCCAGCCCCTGGGATGTGCCGCCTCGAGAGTAGGGATGGTGTTTGTTGGGTGAATAGATGAACACAATAGCCCTTCTGGACTCACAAGGCATATTAATGCATCTAACTCAGTGCCTCCCCCACCCTGGGGGCTATTAACATGCTTTGGAATTGGGTTTCACAGAACATACTTTGGGAGACACTCTTCCAAGACGACCCCTGAGCTTCACTGCAGCTCCACCATTCTATAAGTGGTTCCCATAAACATCTCTGCTATGGGCTGGGCAGGTATCATGAGCATGGCGGATGAGCATGGTGGCTGCGCGGCTGCTGGCTGGACCCCAGATCCCTGCGTCTGACTGAGTCCTCTCCCTCTCCTGCTTTTGGCTCTCTGAGCCCTGGAGCTGCCTCAGCCTGGGAAAGAAGTGCAGGAGGGAACTTGCCAAAACAAGGTAGAGGCCTTTCCTGTAGCATCAGTTTCTGAGAACGCTTTCAAATTGGCCAATGCCACGGAGGAGCAATGATTGAAGGTGGAGGAGGGGCTACCTCAGCTGCCACTGTGGCCAGGACTACAGGGCTGCTGCCTGCTGCTCCCAAGGCTTATTTTAAGTGCAAACGGATGCTGTGTTTCTAAACCTGCCTCCTCTGTGTGAATCAGAGTAAAAGAAGCCACATGAAAACAGGGGAACCCTGTGCAGAGGAACCCCACGGGCATCCATGGGCGGCTGGGCAGTGTGGTGGTGATCACAGTCCATTCTATTTTCAGTAGCCGCAGTCTGAGGGCCTGGGAGAACCTAAGGGGCTCTGAAGCCCATTTGGCCAAAAGAATATCAGAAATGTCACTGAGCATGTGACATCAGTCTCGCCATGACAGGAAGTCTGGCCATTTCCTAGTTCAGTCCTGGTAAGGAGGGAGGAATTGTCCCAGATGTTATAAGCTGAAATGTTATAACCATATTCTTTTTTTTGTGGGGGTGGGGGGGGATGGAGTTTCACTCTGTCACCCAGCCTGGAGTGCAGTGGTGCAATCTTGGCTCACTGCAACCTCTGCCTCCCGGGCAGAATCAAGCGATTCACCTGCCTCAACCTCCCAAGTATCTGATTACAGGCGCCTGCCAGCAAGCCTGGCTAATTTTTGTATTTTTAGTAGAGATGGGGTTTCGCCATATTGGCCAGGCTGCTCTCGAACTCCTGACCTCAGGTGATCCTCCTGCCTCGGTCTCCCAAAGTGCTGGGATTCCAAGCGTGAGCCACCGCGCCCGGCCACCTCTGTATGGTTAACCTTCTCCCACAGCATTTCCCAAGATGGATGTGTGGAACATTGATCCCTGGGCCAATCTCCAGTGCCTTAGGAGCAAAGGTGTCTGATGCTTGAGATGGGGAAATGCCCAAATGTATAATCTTCCTATGCCTTTCAGAGGCAACTTGCGCTCACATCTCTATATGTCATGTGCAGTGTGCAGCACAGTCTCAAATTATTTGAAACTGTAGTAGCACCCACTCAAATAGTGCTCTGTAGATACCAGGTTGAGAATGCCGGCACAGAACGTTGCTGTGAGAACTGGGAGTTCCACCCTCAGCTCTGCTACCAACTTGCTGAGTGACCTGGGGCGAGTACCTCAGTCTCTCTAACCCCTGATATACTGGTTATGTGCTCCTGCTAAATCTCATGTTGAATGGCCATCCCCACTGTTGGAGGTGGGGCCTGGTGGGAGGTGGTTGGATCGTGGGGGTGGATTTCTCATGAATGGTTTAGCACCATCCTCTTGGTGCTTCTTCGTGACAGTGAGTTCTTGCAAGATCTGGTTGTTTAAAAGCATGTGGCACCTGCTCCTCTCCCCTCTCTCTTGCTCCTGCTTTCACCATGCGAACTGTCTGCTCCCACTTCACGTTCTGCCGTGAATAAAAGCTCTTTGCTTGAGGCCTCCCCAGAATCCAAGCAGATGCTGGCACCATGCTTCCTGAACAGCCTGCAGAACCATAAACCAATTAAAAGTCTTTTCTTTTTTTTCTTGAGACAGAGTCTCACTCTGTCACCCAGGCTGGAGTGCAGTGGCACGATCTCCGCTCACTGTAACCTCTGCCTCCCAGGTTCAAGTGATTCTCCTGCCTCAGCCTCCCAAGTAGCTGGGACTACAGGTGTGCTCCACCATGCCTGGCTAAATTTTGTATTTTTAGCAGAGACGGTGTTTCACCATGTTGGCCAGACTGGTCTCGAACTCCTGACCTCGTGATCCACCTGCCTTGGCCTCCCAAAGTGCTGGTATTACGGGCGTGAGCCACTGCACCTGGCCATGCTGAGCTAATTTTTATAATTTTAGTAGTGGCAGTGTTTCACCACTTCAGCCAGGCTGGTCTTGAACTCCTGACCTCAAATGATCCGTCCACCTCGGCCTCCCACAGTGCTGGGATTACAGGCTGAGTCACTGTGCCCAGCCATCTTGTCTTTATAAATTACCCAGACTCGAGTATTTCTTTTTCTTTCTTTCTCTTCTCTTCTTTTCTTTCTTTCTTTTTTTTTTTTTTAACGAAGTCTCACTCTGTTGCCCAGGCAGAAGTGCAGTGGTCTGATCTTGGCTCATTGCAACCTCTGCCTCCCAAGTTCAAGCCATTCTCCCACCTCTGTCTCCAAGTAGCTGGGATTACAGGCATGGGTCACCATGCCCAGCTAATTTTTTTGTATTTTTTGTAGAGACAGGGTTTCACCATGGCCAGGCTGGTCTGGAACTCCTGACCTCAAGTGATCTGCCTGCCTCAGCCTCCCAAAGTGCTGAGATTACAGGCGTGAGCCACCACACCCAGCCTTCAGGTATTTCTTTATAGCAGTTTAAGAACGGCCTAATACACCCTCTTTCTTCTCTTCAAAGAGGGGCGATGGATCCTGCTTCTCAGGGCTCTGTATGAGATGAGATGAAATGACAATTCCTAGTATGGATGAGGAAGTGGAGCAACAGAGACTCCCAGGCTGCCAGTGTAGCTGCTGTGGAGAATGGCTTGGCAATATTTAGTGCATGCCCCAGAAAATCAGTAGTCCCACTTCCAGGTAGGATCCCAGATAATCTCTTGCAAATATGTACAAAAAACTTGCGCAATAATGTTTGTGGTTATGTAACTGAATGTTGAAATGACCTTTCAGCCAAGGAGCCAAGATCCAATAGATGTGTTTTCCAGAGGCGCTGTTAGACCATGAGCAGCAGTTACAAAAGAGGTTTCCGAGACTCCTCCTGGGCATCCTCATCCATGGTAAGAGTACTAAAGGGTTGGGAATTAGCCATTTTCAGAAGTAAAATTTGTAAGGAGGATTTCTTTGGGAGAAAGTTGAGCTGTTGATTCCAACCCTGTTTCTCTCGAGGGAGGACCCGGGAGGGTACTTCTACCTAAGCCACTCGGAGGGCTTCATATGTGCCGTCTGCGATTTATGGACCAGTGCCTCAAAAGCGCCAGCTGCCCAGAGAAGGCTGCATGTGGAAGGCAGTAACTGCCCACCCACTGTCGCAAGGTGTGGGTGTGGGAGGCACAAGTGTCCCCTGAGACCAGATGTGAATTTCCGAGCAAGGATGGGACGGGTCGTCTAAGATCCTGTCTAGTGGGCTTCTCCGGAGGGTGGTGGGATCTCTGCAGGAAGGAGGCCGATGGAGGCAGCGCTCCCGGTGCTTCAGGGCTGCAGAAGGAGGCTGCACCTCAACAGAACACCTTCATTCAGGTCCAGGGCACTGCAGCTGAGAGGTGATCAGCAACGTTGGGGTTCTCCACGAACCTCTGAAAGTTCTCTCAGAAGGTCAGGTGAAACATACGCCACACCCACAAAGTCAACCAGAGTTTCCCTTTCTCTCTGTCTCTCCAAATCCCAACCCTTCCTAGCTCAGAACCAGCCCTGGCAAGCTGGAGAGAGGGGCGGTGCTCTGCTCTTCTGCCACTAGGTGGCGCACCTGCAGCTGGCCGCGGGGCTGCAGGGCGGTTGGGAGGGGAGGCTTTAAATTTATAACCCAAGTTCAAGGTCTTTTCATAATTACTTATTCAGTCTGCTAGATCAGCTACTCGTGTTTTCAGCCTAAATAACCAAATTTGTTCTTAACTGGCCCGCATTATAAGCCCAGGCGTCATCTGTGTTCCAGAGCCCCTGAATCTCATGTCCCCTCCGGCTTCTTGCATGCCGGGGTCCCCTGAAATCAGGGGCAGTCAGCGGGAAAGTGTGTGCTACCCCCAGCCCCGCCCCAGCTCCCTAGTGCAGGATGGTGTGCGCGTGTATCCCACTTTTACTGAAACATAGAGTTGACCTACGGACCCCCGGGACACCCCGGGAGGGCACGGACTTCCTGCAGGGGAGGCTCCCCTTAAACAAGGCTCCTTCTTTCAAAAGGGAACTGGGAACTCCTAAAGGCTCCTGTGGTCCGGTCTGGCCTGTCATCAAGGTAGGGAAGATCCAGGCTGGGTGGCCCAGAAGGGGGTCTCCTGAGGTGGCCTAAAGTACAGCTGGGGACCTGGCAGGAGGGGCTGGAAGGAGCCCAGGTTTCAGACAGCACTGAGCATCCCGCCTGCAGGAGGAGGTGGGGAGGGGCAGGGACGCCACTGGGCATTGAGCAGTGGGGTCGGGGTACAGAATTGGGCTCTGAAGGGTTCAGAACTGGGGGCTGCATGCTTGACACCCCACCCTGAACTGCTCAGCAGGGAGGCCGGGCAGCTGTTCTATGCTCCTGTGCTGCAAGTCATGCAGTGCCAGGCTCTGAACCACAGGGTCAGGTTTGACAGCCCGAGAAACTGAAATCATCAAGTTCGTCAGCTGTTACAATGCCATGGTGTCCTCACATAAAGTGTTCTCACCACAGTGGCAGACTGAAGTATTCATAGGTGAAACCACACGGTGGCTTAGACTTGCATTTTTTTTTTTTTTTTTTTTTTTAGAGACAAGGTGTTGCTCTGTCACCCAGGCTGGAGTGCAGTGGCGCAATCACAGCTCACTGCAGCCTCCTGGGGTCAAGCGAGCCTCCCTCTTCAGCCCAAGTAGCTGGGACTACAGGTGCACTCTACCACACTCGGCTGAGGTTTTAGTTTTTTGCAAAGATGAGGTCTCGGTATATTGCCCAGGCTGGTCTCAAACTCCTGTAGGCTTGTTTTAAAAAATACTCCATTTTGGCCAGGTGCAGTGGCTCACACCTGTAATCCCAGCATGTTGGGAGGCTGAGGTGGGCAGGAGTTGAGACCAGCCTGGCCAACATGGTGAAACACTGTCTCTATTAAAGACACTAAAAAATTAGCCAGGTGTGGTGGCGGGCGCCTGTAATCCCAGCTACTCGGGAGTCTGAGGCAGAATTGCTTGCACCCCGGAGGTGGAGGTTGCAGTGAGCTGAGATCACGCCACTGCACTCCAGCCTGGGCAACAGGGCAAGACTCCGTCTCAAAAAAAAAAAAAAAAAAAAAAACCCAAAACCAAACCAAACCAAAAAACTCCATCTCCCCCAAAAGTTAGGGGAGACAGAGGAAACAAGATTTTCTAAAATTTTTTTTTTCTTTAACCAGGGGAAAGCATGAACACAGCCCCCATGACCACAGATGATGCAGCCAAGTTTCCTACTTTTGGGGAAATTGCAGGGGTCAGCACGTCCGGAGTGCAGTGGATAAGCCTTGCCCTGGGAAAACCACTTTCATGATCATGGTATCTCCCCTGCCACATGAGTACGCTGATAATTTTTAGCCTGGGCGAGAGGCTCTCTCTCTACTTCTGTGTATGTTTGAAATGTTCTGTAAAGTTTTTTTTCGTTTTTTTTTTTTTTTTTTTTTTTTTTTTT
>NW_016810565.1:5296275-5323864 GCF_001698545.2 Rhinopithecus bieti
GCGATCTCGGCTCACTGCAAGCTCCGCCTCCCGGGTTCACGCCATTCTCCTGCCTCAGCCTCCCGAGTAGCTGGGACTACAGGCGCCCGCCACCACGCCCGGCTAATTTTTTGTATTTTTAACAGAGACGGGTTTTCACCGTGTTAGCCAGGATGGTCTCGATCTCCTGACCTCGTGATCCACCCGTCTCGGCCTCCCAAAGTGCTGGGATTACAGGTGTGAGCCACTGCGCCTGGTCTTTTGTTTTTTTTTAGACTGACTTTTGCTCTTGCTCTCCAGGCTAGAGTGCAGTGTCATGGTGTTGGCTCACTGCAACATCCGTTTCCCAGGTTCAAGTGATTCTCCTGCCTCAGCCTCCCAAGTAGCTGAGATTACAGGCATGTGCCACCACACCCAGCTAATTTGTATTTTTAGTAGAGACAGGGTTTCACCATGTTGGCCAGGCTGGTCTTGAACTCCTGACCTCAGGTGATCTGCCTGCCTCGGCCTCCCAAAGTGCTAGGATTACAGGCATGAGCCACCGCACCCAGCCAAAGTTTTTTTAAAAAGAGAATCTGCAGGAAGAACAGGCCTGGATTCAGTTTTCTTTTTTTTTTGAGATGGAATCTCGCTCTGTCACCCAGGCTGGAGTGCAGTGGCGCGATCGCGGCTCACGACAAGCTCCGCCTCCTGGGTTGATGCCATTCTCCTGCCTCAGCCTCCCGAGTAGCTGGGACACCACGCCTGGCTAATTTTTTTGCATTTTTAGTACAGATGGGGTTTCACTGTGTTAGCCATGCTGGTCTTGATCTCCTGACCTCTTGATCCGCCTGCCTCGGCCTCCCAAAGTGCTGGGATTACAGGGGTGAGCTACCACGTCCGGCCCTGGAGTCAGTTTTCACCTTGTATCAAGCACGTGTTCCTCAGCTCCTTTTCACCAAAACCTGTCCCCCAAGTTGTGGATTGGACCATTCCTGTCTGCCCTTTCCTATGTGCTCCTACGCTTGAAACACAGGATGACAGCAGCCTGTTCCCAAACCACAGAAGAGATGGCTAATGAATGGAATAGCCAACCTTTGGACAGTGGAAGTAACCATTCAAAAAAATGTGGGGGGCTGGGGAGATGCCAGAATAGGCTTTCCAGTGACGCACAGCAGCCCTTGCCACGGAGCCCCTCTCACCCCGGCGGCCAGGCACCTAAGATCTACCAGTGCCAAGAATCCACTGAACTTTGCCTCTCCCCAGCTCCAACTGGCCTGGAAACTCCCTCCACCTCTTCACCCCCACCCCCACTGGGCTCCTGACAGCCCTGTGCGACCTGTGGCCTCATGTTCTCTCTTCCCTACATGGCTGAGGCTGTCCCCACCTTGCCTGTATCTCCTGCCAGGCACTGCCTGCGAGTGGAGATGCTGGAATGCCGGTTGCTAAGCCAGTGCAGAGCCCACACTGGCTCCTGGTGAGCACCGCATCGAGCTGCCCTGCTGCTGGGGACACAAGATCCTCCGTGTGCGGGACTATCTTCTGCTCCACCACCGCCCTCCTGGCTCTCCCTCCCCTCGGCAGCTCCCTTACCTGCCCTTGGATACTGGAGTCCCCCAAGCTGGCTCGGAAGCCTCTTCTCCTGGCTTGGGTTGAGCAATCTACAATCTCAAGCACACCTGGGCTCCCAAAACCAGCCTCTGAGGAAAGCCTCCTGTGTTTATCTCCCGCAGGATGTTTGTGCTGGGCCTGCAGAGCCGAATGCCAACTTTGCCCTTGCAGTTGGATGTCAACTGTCTTCACCTGATCCAGGCCTGACTTACTACTCTCCTTCAGACGGGCGGGGTCTGCATTTTAGCTCATGGCACTGTCATCCCACCAGAGAAGCAGTCAGGGATCTGGGACTCACCCCCGCCCACATCCACTCCATCTGCGCGCCCTGCTGACACCACCCCACAAACCTCTCCGCGACAGTGCTCCCACCTCCCCACTCCACGCCGCCATCACCGCCCACTGAGATGACAGGAAGGCCCCCACCCATCAGTCCCCAGCCTGGAAGACCTTTCAGAACTGCAGTGGGAACCCTTCCCTGCCTAACCCACCAGTGGCCCCCCTTTGCTATTGGGATTTGGAATAAAGCCCTTAACATGCCCCCCAGGCTCTGCCTCTCACAAGCTGCCCCAGACTCCCATGCCCAGCTGTGCTCTCGAATTTCCCTCAAAAGGGTTTTGCGAATGCTGGCCGCAGCCTCCGGTGCCTCTCTCCCCACTCTCCCAGGTCATTTCCTTCTCTTTCTGCCAGGGAAGCTTTCTGGAGTCCCCACACTCGCTC
This sequence comes from Rhinopithecus bieti, assembly GCF_001698545.2. Lineage (NCBI taxonomy): Eukaryota > Metazoa > Chordata > Mammalia > Primates > Cercopithecidae > Rhinopithecus > Rhinopithecus bieti. The sequence continues at coordinate 5,298,565 of NW_016810565.1, forward strand.
ACGTCTTCCAGTGAGATGCTCTCAGTTCCTTCCTGGCTTGTATGGTGGTCATCTAGCATGTGGCTGGGCATGCCTTCTGCTAACCTCTGGCTCCTCTGATGCCACGTAGATGCCCCAGGGCAGGCACTGGGGTGGTTTTGCCCATCCTTATATTCCCAGTGCCCAGCACATGTTCGTTAAGACAAGTTTGGAACAAGTGCCAGTCTTGGGGAAGTTATTTCCTTCTCCAAGCCTCAGTGTATCTGTCAAATAGCCCTGCTTTCCCTGCAGGCTATCACAAGCCTACAAAATCCCCCAAACACCCGCAGAATGACAGACGGCTCCCTTCCCTGGTGGTGTCACTCTTCAAATCAACTTCCCAGGCCCTGGAGGCAGGCGGCAGCCAGCTGGCAGCCTCCAGAGTCCCCAGAGAGACAGGGTCTCATTTTGCCACCCAGGCTAGAGTACAGTGGTCTGCCCAAGGCTCACTGCAGCCTCGACCTCCCAGGCTCAAGCAATCCTCCCACCTCGGCCTCCAGAGTAGCTGGGATGACAGGCACACACCACTACACTCAGCTACTTTTAAAAGTTTTTGGTAGAGATGGGGTCCCACTGTGTTGCCCAGGGTGGTCTCGAACTCCTGGGCTCAAGCGATCCTCCTGCCTCAGCCTCCCAAAGTGCTGGGATTACAGGCTGGGCCACTGTGCCTAGCCTCTTTTATGATTTTCTTAACATTTCATCTCCTCTAGCTTACTTTATTCCAAGAGTGTACTATAGAATACATATTAACAAAGTATGTGGAAATTGTTCTCAGTGAGGCGTCCAGTCAACAGTAGGCTATCAGTAGTTAGGTTTTTGGAAAGTAAAAAGTTATATGTAGATCTCTGCGTGTGGGGGGGTCAGCACCCCTAACCCTGCTGCTGTTCAAAGGTCAACTTACTCTTCTGCAAGCTTTAAAGCATGTGAACGCCAGTGCCTACCCTGTTCTTGAGGAAATCCAGTGTTCCCTTGATACTTGACCTTATCTAAACAGGACTGCCACGGAGACTTTACTCTGCAAAAGCAACAATTTCATCTTAACACAAAGTTTAAAATGGTAAATTAAAAAAAAATCTCAAGTGCTTTTTGTTCACTGGAAAATTCTCTCATGCTAACAGACTTAATTATCGTAACTACAAATAAATTGTAATCTTTCCTTTCCTTTCATCTTTCCTCATCTTACGTGTTGCAGGGAAGCCAAGCTAAGAGCTGCCCGGTTCCTGAGCCTCTCGTTCCGGAAGAATCCTGGAGGTTCAAGGCCTTGCTTGCCTGAGAGGTGCTGAGCAGCGGCACAGGGCCATTGCTTGCTGTGTTAACAGTGACTGAATGAACAGGGAACACCTGCAAGGTTAATACTGCACTGGTCAAAGAATTTCATTTACAATGAAATGAAGCCATTTTAAATCCATCAAATTCATTCATTCATTCATTCATTCATAAAATGATTAATTCATTATAAAGAGAGTTATAGTAGTTTACATATATATAAAATAGTACATATATCTAAAATAGTAGTATATTTGTGTGTGTATTTTTTTATCCTTTGTCTATTATTAAGCTTGGAAAATAGGAGTACATAGAAATAAAAGTAGACCTTACTGACATGTAAATCAATAATGAATGCATTTTCTTTCCCTCATCTTATTCCCTCCACTGTTAATTGAAAAACAATTGCTTTTGCCAGTATTCACAAAACCTGTTAATTGAAAAACAATTGCTTTTGCCAGCATTCACAAAACCACGTAAACTGACAACTGAGTATGGTAATAGGCCAAATCCTTTATAGTTATCTCCCCTGATGAATGTTTCCACACCATCTGCAAACTATAGTCTCATCTGCAAACTACAGTCTCATCTGCAAATGGCCCAGGTGAGAACAAAATCTGCATATGAAACAGAACATACTGTGAATCATATCTAATTTTAAATATTTTAATTTATATGCTTTCATGAATATAGGTCAATAAGAAATCCACTTTTCAGATTTTATTTCATTATAGAATATATTTGACAAGGATACATACAAACAGATTCATCTTCAATAATACATGGTGTTTACTGGTGCCCCGCACTTCCGCAGTAGGCCGGTGATGACATCAAAAATGTTTCTGAAAGTTGCACTTAATCAGCCACTCTAAACAACCAGTGCCATAGAGCTCAGATAATTCCATTCATTTGCTTGCCTAGAATGAGTAAAAATCTTAATATTTGTTTTAAAGTCTGTTTATTACTCTTCTATTTAAAAATTTGAGATACATTCCCCAATGTAAACAATAAATTTCAATCTGTCACACAATCGAAATGGATAAGGCCTTCTTGACAAATTTCTGCCACCTCCGTTTAACGCATCGAAACTCAATCTTATCTCATACTGTAATGAGTCGCCCATGCACAAAAGACAGGAAAAGCAGCTGCCCTTGGTACCTGGTGGAGCCCTTCGAGACTTCTCTCTGCAGGTTTACGGTACGCTCGAGAGAGATCTTTCTGACTTGGTCTACTTGGTCGTAAAATACAAATATACAATGTCCATAAGCATAAGACAGTAAAGCCTAGTCTTACATATTTATTATGAATTGCTAGAATCCTATACAAGTACAATATCATCTCATGCCAAGTAATATACACAAGAAGGTGGCAAAATGTCTCACCGTTAATCAGGGCATGTGAACAAGGGATGGGGGATGCAAGCCAGGTGGGTGTGAAGAGGCTGACCGCATCTGGTTAGGCAGGACGGTGTCACTGAAACTTGGAAACGCCTGTGTACCCTGCTGAAATATTTAAGTCAATTAGGAGTAGAATCTGCTCAGCACAAGAGGAATACAAGCCCTCTCTCACAGCCTCCCCATGGGAGAATGTAAGGAAACCTTGGAAAATGTAACCAAATACAGTCTCATCTTTGAGTCTCCTGATTCAGCCGTGCAAATCAGTTATTCACTCTTCTTAAGTGATCTATCCTTTTAGGACCAACTCCTCAACAGCCATCATGGTTCAGTACCTCATTATCATCATAAATATTTGACTTAGCAAGCTAGATGGTGAAACAGTGAAGACTATATACAATGTTTTAAAAGGCATTCTGTGACCATTTTTGAAGAGTTCATAGAAAAGTTACTAAGAATATACCAGTTACTTCTGTTGATGTCGCTGTAATGTAAACGTTGGAACCTTGTTGGTATTCAATGTGCACTGTGTCATATATTATACAACAAAAGTGAACATGGAACCACTGATCCGCTGTGGCGCCCGCTGACGCACTAAGCTAAGGTAGCCGGCAGAGGGCACACTTTTCCTGAGGTTTGTAAGAATTTTTTAAACAAAACAGAAATCACAGTGACCAAGGGTAATGTGAGTCTGTGTCTTCCTTGCCCATGCTGCTCCCCACAGCTCTCGGTGGGGGCTAAATAACGCGCCACTGCATGATGCTCGTGTCTTTCCCGCCCGTGGAGATGAGGTGGCTGTCTTCACAGAGGAAATCGACGTTGGTGACGTGGCTGCTGTGCCCACCGTAGATGTGGCTCGGAGCCTGGAGGGAATGACATGGGGGAAAGCTTCCTTTACTACAAGACAAACCGTCTGGGATGGAAAGTGCTTGAATTCTCGCTGCATGCTTTCATTCCTTTACTCGCCCTCCACTCGGCAGCTCTCACTTGGGCACCTGTTCTGTGCGTGACACAGAAGGGACACAGAAACAAAGCCCACAGTCCTCGTGGCCTGGTACGGGACAAATACGAGAAATGACTGCCCTCGGCTGAGAGATACGTTCAATATCAGAGGTGCCAGGTATGAGGTCGCCCCAAAAGCGGGCCTAACCAGGTGCCCAGGGCTGAGGGCGAGGGATCTCCTCGCTGAAGGAGGATCAGGGTCAGAGTGACGGAGGATGAGGGAGGGTGCCCCAAGCCTCAGGGCTGGCTCAGCTGAGCAGGGCCGCAGCAAGGGGGCCGTGGCGGAGGGCAGAGCCGTGAGCCCGTGGAGCCACAGAGGTAGACGAGCGGATCTGAAGGGCTCTGTGGGTCCTGTGGGGCTTGGGGTTTCCCTCAGGGCGGCCGGAAGTGCTCAGGGCACGGATAACAGAGTTACATCTGCCTTTGTGACTGGCAGCACTCACAGCCCATTTCCATTTAGTCTCCCAACAGGTCAGGCATACGTGCACGCCCCACGGGGGATAAGATTAGCGAAGAAACAAGCTCTTTACCCTGAACTGCGAACAGGGGTATGAGAAGAGGTGCACTTTGCCAAAGTCGTCGCCTGTTGACAGGAGTTTCTTCTCGTGGGCCCGACAGACGGCATTGATGTCGGTTCCATCTGAGCCTTCTGGCCACACTCCTAAAACAAAGACCACAAACAGCGCTGGAGACATCAGGGCCACAGGGTCACGGCATGCAGGAGCCGCCCACTGGACAGTCCTGAACACAAAACTGCCTCAAGTCCAGCTTTAGAAACAAGGGTCAAAAAAGCACAACAGCCTCGGTTCCTGGCCTCTCCCTGTGCGCCCAGTCTCCTCTCACTCAGGCCCGTCTCCAGTGCTCTGCTGTGTGAAAGGAGCAAAAACAAGCTTTCTGAGCTGCCAGGTCTTTTGAGGCCTCTTCTTGAGGCCAAGGCAGATGGTACCAGGAACCCCGGTTCTCAATGCAATGCCTCTCCTTGATCTCGGAAGCATCTGGTGGGGAGCTGCCCTGTCCTCAAGCCTGCGGTTTCCTTGTTATTGCTGTAACTCGCTACATGAGTGGGTGTCTCCAAAGGCCTTTTAACCCTGGGTGTGCACGTGTTTCTTGGGGTCACTCACTGTGGCTGCTGCTTGCTTGGGGCAGCCTGGCAGCTGTGCCCATCATTACTGGCTCCAGGCTCTGCATCCCTGAGCCCAGGTGGGCCTGGAGGATGGGTGGGTGGAGGACCCTTTTAACAATACCTGTGGCTAGGAGAGGGCTGGATGCATGTCGGGTTTTTGACGGGTTGCTCTGGAGCGAACCTCTGGATCTCAGCACTGAACACCACAAAATTGCAAATTCTCACCAATCTACTGACTTGTGGTCTTATGTAAAGAGACAATAAATACTACCTTTAAAAATTCGATTAGTTTGCAGCCCTTTAATTTAGGTTACTTATGAATACATTCCTAAAGTGAACTTTGAAGAAAGTGAAAATTTTAGTTTAAGAACAAAAAAAATATAAATAATAACCCTCACAAATGATAAGTTGACTGAGTGCCATTCTGGCCCACCCAGGTCCACATGGCACAACCTGATAGGAGAGGGTTCCAGGGAGTTCTCTCAGGATCCGCCGCCCTGTACGATGGAGAAGGGTTAAAAACTCATTTTTCCGGTGTTTCTCAGCAGGCCATGGCCAGGCAAGCTCTGGCCAGACCCCAGGGTGCGGCAGGAGGTGTGTCGCATGGGCCTCCGGTAGCAGCAGAGCAGTCTGACAAGACTGGTGACCATGAGACTCCATAGCTACTGAGGACATATTTTAAAAGGAGACACTCTTTTGTTGGAACCAGTGAAATCTGCAGCAAACTCACCAAAAACATGGAATCCCAAAGTGCAGGTATAGGTAGCCCATTCAATGTCTCTCGTAGTTTCCACACTTACGACTTGCTTACAGGCAGAGGGAACCCCTGCAAAAAGCAAACACAGTCTGGTGACATCTAAGCCAAGGCCCCACCCCTCCCCTGAGCAAGGCTAGCCCCCAGAGCCGTGCCCCGTTGGGTACAGAGCCCTCCCCGGAGAGGGAGACCCTCCACTGCCCAGTCGGGCGGGAACCCCATGTGCACAGCTGTGAGCTCCCCTGGAACTGAGCCCGAGCCCCTGGGCCTGGGTGGAGACGCCCTATTCTTTGTTTTTTTCCCATCTCCGTCTCTGTTTCCCAGTCTGGCTTCTCTTGTCTCTGGTTCCTGGGTCTCCGCTTGCTGCTTGCCCCTGCCAGGGCCCCTGAACACAGCTCTGCCTCTGCTGTCAGGACCCCCAGCTTCCCCACACCCCTCAGTCCCTTCAGCTCAGAGTCAGGAATGGAGGTTATTGAAACCAGTCACACCAAGGGCCTCCCAAGGAACATTTGTGTGTTCCCCAAATGAGTTCTCACCAGCAGAGTACGAGACCTCATCTGAGAAGGTTCTAGACCCAGGGACTGTGCCTGAAAACCATCCTGTTCCTGTGCCTGTGTCAGGCAGGACCTGGACAGGGAGGGGGTGAGACGGTGTGGCTGCCTCCCCACTGGAGGGAGCTCAGTCTTGGTACACACTGCCCTGCTTTCCCTGCCGCCAGCGGTCCTGCCTGTCCTGGTCCTCAACAAGTGGTGACACTCAAGTGAGTGTGACTCCCCCACCCCTGTGGGCTCTTGGGGCCTGTGTTTTGGGCTCTGAGCCCTTCTCTGCATCATGGGGCCAAGCCAGAAAGCGCTGTAGATCATCTGAGAAGATGCAGGGGAGGAACGCTGCGCTTTCTAGTAACTTCCAGCACGCAGCAGTGAGGCCTTCCTTGTGCCCCGTGAGCTGACCTGTGTGGCTGAGAGTGCGGCACGTGGCAGGTGCTTGGTGGGCGTCTGAGGAACCAGTGCATGGCACGAGGATGTGCTTATAAGTGCCAGCCTCGATCATCCTCACCGTGCCTGGGCCCAGAGACTGGCCAGGGTGGGGTTGGAAGAGGAGGAGGAGGGGTCCCAGGGCTGCTGTCTACCCAGGTGGGAGGGACTTCATGGTCCCTCCTGTGAGGATGACACCTTGACATGCTCTCCTCTTGCCTGGATAGCTCTGGACCCACTCACATTGGCCACATCCACCCGGACCCACCCGCTTCTGCCACATCTGCCTGCCCCCAGAACCCCTCTGCAGGGCTCGGCCTTCTTCCCCTTTGGGCAGGCCCTGCATCTTCTCCTCCACAGCGGCTCGCAGTTGGCAGGAAACCAGCAAGGACCCAAGAGGCCACTCAGCCCCACTCCTCTATGTTACAGAGGCAGAAACCACGGCCTAGAGATGATGGCACGTGCCTGAGTCACACGGGAGGTGGGTTTCCCACAGAGGCCTCCCGGGTCTCAGAGTGAACACTTTCTGAGCTCGAGACTTCCTACAACCCCAGGGTGGTACTCACAGTAGAGGATTTCATAGTCTCCGGAATTTGACACGAGGAATTGCGAGTTTACAGACCAGTCCAGGTGAGTAATGAAGCTGGAATGACCCTGGGAGAGAAAAACACCATCTTCATTTCACCGGCCTTAGAAGTCCCTGCCAACGCCGTTCCACGTAGTTAAATGACTGCACGCAGGTACAGCAGAAGCGACAGGGCCACTGTCAGCGCTTACCGAGCACTTGCCCACTCGCGTGTACTTCCTCCCGTTGTCACTGACGCCATATATATAGATGCAGTTGTCATGCGAGCCTATGGCTAAGAAATTCCCATCTATAAAAAGATGACAAATCACATTTCAGATGTTAACAATACACATTTTATTCGTTACAAAGGATAATGGTAACTGCCACCAGATTTAGACAAAATCGCCAGATTAACATATTATTGCCAAGAGAAACATCTGCTTTTGAATGAATCCTCTGCTACTTCCAAAGCTATCTTTTGAAAAATATACACCTGGCCAGATGATAAAATCTGGTAAAGATTTATAAATTTTATGAACTCTTTTGTTTTGAGACAGCGTTTTGCTGTATCATGCAGGCTGGAGTGCAGTGGTGTGATCATAGCTCACTGCAGCCTCAACCTCCTGGGCTCAAGTGATCCTAGGCAAGTAGCTGGGACTACAGGCGTGTGCCACAACACTTGGCTAATTTAAAAACATTTTTTTTTTTTTGTAGAGTTGGAGTCTCGCTGTGTTGACCAGGTTGGTTTCAAACTCCTGAGCTCAAGTGATCTGCCTGCCTTGGCCTCCCAAGGTGCTGGGATTACAGGCGTGAGCCACTGCACCCTACACATTCTTTTCATACAATTTTATGAAATCTTATAGGCCCTTCCCTGTCCCAATCACTGAAGGATAGAGACTAAATTCCTTGGAGGGGCCCACAAAGCCCACCAGGATGGCCTTCCAGCTACGTCACTCCTCACTGAACACACGGGTTTACTCAGGCCTCTGTACTCACTGCCCCCTGCCTGGACAGCCCTTACCGCCTCTTTCCAGGGGTATCTTAGTATCTTCTCCCCCTGGGTTTCTGGTTCTGGGAGGGCCTAAGGACTCAGGCTGTGATGCTTGTGTGGAAACACACGGGAAGGAGCCCTTTGCAACAAAAGGCAGCAGCAGCCCTGGTGGCTGGAAGCGACCACACCGTGCACACCGCGCAGGGAGGAGGACCCAGGGCGCCCAGGACAGGAAACCGGGCCTGGAGGTGAGTCCGGGAAAAGGTCAGACTTTCCTGAGCCAGCAAGCAAAAAGAAGGACTGGAAACCTGGAGCCACGCAGGCTCCAGAACAGAATGCAGGGTAGCGGGGGTCTCTCCACTCCAGCTAAGGGGGCTGCAGGTCCTCCATCCACAAAACACAGTGAGCAGCACATTTTCATAGCGGTCGGGAGGCTCCACGTGGACAATATCTGTACAGGGCCTGGTGCTCACAGGAGCTTATGTAAAGCATCAGGAAGGGTTGTTTCTCCCCTCCCTCTTTCCTGTGATTTTCCTTCTGCCAGGCAGGAATCCTGCAGGACCCAGGGTGGCCTGGCGCCTCAGGGAATGGTATTTTAGGAAGTGTTGGCCTAGCCCAGGTCAAAATAGGGGTGATGTAAGACCAATGCAGCCTATCCAAATCAAGAATCCTGAAGGAATGAGGCAAATACACATTTTTTGCTGAAAAAAACAAAAAGGACTACTGTAGCCAGAGATGGGCTGTCATCGGCTGCTGATGAGGCTCGAGAAGGCCAGGTGACCACGCCGGAAACCAACTGTCCTTGCGATCAGTGCCTGCAACTGGCCATGCCTGGACAGCAACAGTGACGATGACCACAATAAACATGAGATGCTACTAACAATGGCCACTTAATGATACCAATTACAATTACTAAATGGCCAGTATGGAATTTTTTTTTTTTAGATGGAGTTTCACTCTTGTTGATCAGGCTGGGGAGTGCAATGGTATGATCTTGGCTCACTGCAACCTCCGTCTCCTGAGTTCAAGCGATTCTCCTGCCTCAGCCTCCCAAGTAGCTGGGATTACAGGCACATGCCACTGCACCTGGCTAATTTTTGTATTTTTAGTAGAGATGGGGTTTCACCATGTTGGCCAGGCTGGTCTTGAGCTCCTGACCTCAGGAGATCCACCTGCCTTGGCCTCCCAAAGTGCTGGATCACAGGCGTGAGCCACCGTGCCCGGCCCGGTCAATATGTTTGAGAGTCTGCTATGTGCTAGGTCCAATTCTAAACTCTTTCTGTATTAACTTATTTAATCCTTGTAACAACCTCACGAAGTAGATGTAATTATCCCCATTTTTCAAGAGAGGAAAGTGAGGCGTGTACAATAAACTAACTCGTCCAAGGTTGCACAGGTTTCCTGAAACTGGCTTAAACCCAGGGAGTCTGCCTCCAGGGGCACTGCCCCTCCGACCAGCTGTAGGGTAAAGAACAGCTGAAAATCTGTCATGTGACACGGCAGGGGATTGGCTGTCCACTCTTATGCAAAAGGTCTCAAAGAACTACTTGATCAGGCCAGGTGCAGTAGCTCACGCTTGTAATCCCAGCACTTTGGAAGGCTGAGGTGGGCAGATCACCTGAGGTCAGGAGTTTGAGACCAGCCTGGCCAACATGGTGAAGCCCTGTCTCTACTAAAAATACAAAAATTAGCTGGAGGCAGTGGCACACACCTGTAGCCCCAGCTACTAGGGAGGGTGAGGCTTGAACTGGAGAATGCCTTGAACTCGGGAGGCGGACGTTGCAGTGAGCCGAGATCGCGCCACTGTACTCTAGCCTGGGCGACAGAGTGACATTCTGTCTTAAAAAAAAAAAAAGAACTACCTCATCATTTGTGAACTCAAAAAATAATGAGGTCTCTTTCATAATGGAACCATTTGTTTGTTTTTTTTCTTGAGACGGGGTCTTGCTGTGTCACCCAGGCTGCAGTGCCACAGTGCAATCCCAGCTTACCACAGCCTCGACCTCCTCAATTCCTGCCATGGTCTCCAGAGCAGCTGGGACTACAGGTATGCGCTACTATGCCCAGCTAATTTTTTAATTTTTTTTGTTGAGACGGGGGTCTCACTATGTTGCTCAAGCTGGTCTTGAACTCTTGCGCTCAAGCAAAACGTCCTCGGCCTCCCAAAGCGCTGGGATTACAGGTGTGAGCCACTGTGCCCAGCCATAATGGAACTATTTGTTATTTAACAAACAGGTTTAAGGCAATTGGTTAATTACTTAAGAAAAAAAGTCATGTTACAACATCATCCCCAAAAAAGTTCACTTAAAATGAGCTTCGAGGCACAATTTTCATGCAGTAAAATGCACACATTTCAAGTGCATGGTTCGAGGAGTTTTGACAAATACACCTGTGTAACCACCATCCCCATATCAGTTTTTTCTTTTTTTTTTTAGATGGAGCTGCCCAGGCTGGAGGGCAATGGTGCATGGACCCTCTGCCCCTCTGCCTCTTGGGTTCAAGCGATTCTCCTGCTTCAGCCTCCCAGGTAGCTGGGATTACAGGTGCCTGCCACAGCGTCTGGCTAATTATTTTGCATTTTTAGTAGAGATGGGGTTTCGTCACGTAGGCCAGGCTGGTCTCGAACTCCTGATCTCAGGTGATCCACTCGCCTCGACCTTCCAAAGAGATGGGATTACAGGCATGGACTAACACGCCCGGCCCCCATATCTGTTTTTAAAAATGAATGAAACAGGACTTTACAATCTCTTTCAGCAATCCACTTCTATCTCTGACAGCCTTAATCAGATTGTAATTCCTCTTTCCCATTATAATCCACAGTCTTCATGCAGGAATTGAAGCTCCCTTCTGCCTGGGGAAGTCCTCCCTGCAGAGGGGAACCGGCTGATTGTATCGTCCACATCCCCAGGCCTCTGCACAGGTATGGAAAGATGTCCTAGGAGGCCCTCATCTTCCTTGTGGACAACCCTGACCACCCCACCCCACCCCACCCAGGTCTCCACATCCTTAGCACACACCCACCAGTGCATGATGTGGAAATGCAGGCAGTGTCTCAGAGTCAAAGGCAGAACCAGGAGAAATGTTTTCTTCCTCAGAGCAGGTGCCTCCCAGCCCCTGGCCCCCACCACAAAAAAAACTCAAAACGACTTTGACCACAATGACTGCCCGGGAAGATAGCAGAGTGTGAGGATGAGAACGTGGTCTTTGAGGCAGAAAAATGGGGTTCAAATCCTAGCTCTTTTACCTACATTCATCCATAAATATATAAAACCAACTGCCTAAGAAATCAAAACCAACCAGCGTTCGTCAACGTGCTAACCAGAGGCCAGATGAAACCCAGCACAGCCTGTTCCTTGGGTCCCACAGAGCCCTTTTTCTTTCCCTAATTGTTCTCCTCTCCTCCAAAAACTCTCTAAGCCTCATTCCCCAGCTCTCTCGGAGACTGAGATTCCTAAACGTACTCCACTGAAATAAGCTAGGATTTGGCCCCAAATGAAAACCAACTGGAGAACTCACAAAGACACGGGAACAAGAGTCCAGCACTCAGGGGAGAAGGACAACCTTACTGCTGTTTTCTACTGATTGCTCACTCTTGACCAGGCAGGGGGCTGGGGGCTTCAGTCAAGCCCAACAGCACCCCAGCAGAGGGTTCAATTAGACTTGCTCTGCAGATGAGGAAACTGAGGCTTAGTAACTTCTGTACGGCAACACAGCCAGGCGAGTGGCACAGTCAGAAATCCTTGCTTGCTTGCAAAGTACCTGCATGCTGATGAGTGAGATCTTGGGGTGGAAGATGGTCTGCAGGTGCAGGAACAACCGTGCAGCTATGGTGCAGCCTCTCTCCTGGCACAGACTGTAATTTTGGGCTTGGAGACAAGACTGCTGCATCTGCACAGGGATTGGCCCAGGGAAGGGGGATGCCACATGGCAGGGGAAAGGACTGGCTCGGTGGCAGGGGCTGCATCACCACAGCTCTCAGACCCGGGCAGACAGGGGATTTGACACTGCAAGTGACAGAGTGAAGGCCAGATTCTGAGTCGTTCTAGTAAAAACAGAAAAAACCCACCTTTCAAACAACGACATGGATAAGATCAAAGAAGAGAAATACAATTGCAGGACCAGTTGCACCTGGTCCTTTCTGGGCTTCTCTCTTTCATCTTCATGTTCAGATTTTTACCCTAGTTTCAATGAGCTGAAACTAGAACAGGCAGGCTAAGGATCTGCAGTTGGGCTTAATAAGTAGGAAATTATTTTCTTCCTATTTCTGTTCTTTAAAAGAGTACAATCTTAATTCAATCAAAACTCCATTCTGTCCAATCATAAAGTGCTCTATAAGACTCTTGACATGCATGTTAAATATGAGAACTGTCACTATGAAGCTTCTGTATTTAATAAGTCTATGAGGGAGCGGGATTTTGCTAACACTTTACTGACTGTGGTTGTAATCAACTTCCATGTAACATTAGCTTATCAGCAAAAGACCATGTTATGTAAAACAGTTCATAAACGAAAAAGCAGTTGCCAAAACATGCCTGAGATGGGTACTCAGTGATCCATGGGAATTCTCTAGGCTCGTGGCTCTGAGCACATGCCAAAGAACCCCCACCCGCTCTGGGTGATTCGCATGCACTCCTGGAGGGCTCGGCTTCGTGGTCGGGTTCCAGGTGTGCGCCCAGAGTTCCAGGGCTGACTTTCTGAACCTCCCTCTTTCACCCACGGTGAGGTACAGACCAACAACTCAAACCTGGGCCCGCCTGTCGTGTGAGAAGTGAGAAATCACCAGAAAGATTTAGTTCTCAACTGCTGCTAAAGTTTTGACTGCCCAGTTTATGAAGCAACCCCTCAGACCTGCGCCCCTGCACAGTTAACATCAGCCTTGAACCTTGATTTGCAAAACAGCCCCAGTTCCTCCTAAAGCTCCATCTCCACAATCCCAGTCTGTGGCAAAGGGTCAATGTCCACCCACATCACTAAGTGTGAAGGTGGCATTTATCCCTGGGCAGGGGGCCTGCGGCTGGGGGCTCGTCGGTCCTTCCCATGTCCTGGAGGCCCAGCTCCACCTATAAAGCTCAAGAACTGCTACTAGCTTTTCCTCTGGCCATCAGCAGAACCCTCAGAGCTTTCCTGAGACTGACGGAATGAGAAAAAGCCCTCACCATTTCATCATGGTTTCCCTTCTTAGCACAGGGTGCTGCTACCTTGGAGATGGGCTACAGACCTCAGCTGGGATTTTGGCAGCAAGTTTCTGAAATTCCATGTCAATGGCAATCTGTGTTTGGGCATCCAATGCTGTCTTTCTCTCTCTCTTTAGTTTTAGGTCTGTAAATACTTAAATCCAAAAAGGAGATAGTAATCCGCAACAGTATAGCCTACATGCTGGAAAAATCTTGTGTAACCAGAAAACTCACACTGCTGATCACATTTTGCTTTGTGTCCACTGCACTGTAGTTAGTTATAGCTACATTCATGCATGCAACTAACCTGTCATAAACCCTGTGCTAGGAGCTAGCTGGGCACACAGTGCTGAACAAAATAGGGTCCCTCCCATTATGGAACTATGGGTCACTCCACAGGGGTCTGAGTCCACCATCTGAGTGCCGCTCCTGGGGCCATCAGTGCTGCTGTTACTGAAGATGATAGCACATCCCCTGTGACATCTGCATAATGCTCTGCAGAGAACTCACTCACACTTCTTTCAGTTGGGCCTCATGGTAACTCACTGTCTGATCTGAAAAGGTCACCTGGCTAACTAAGGGAGGACACTAGATTCAGATGCAGTTGGCCTGGCCCTGGCTTAGGGCTTTCACTTTTGCCCCACACAGCTCCCAGGCAATGACTCTGAAGCCAAGAAGCAGAGTTCTAGTAGGAAGAGCTCTCTGCTCTCCAGGGAATGGTCATGAGTGTAACCGACAAGAAATAGAAATATGCTTCCCAACAGACCCGCTCATGTTAGCAGGCGCTGACAGGTATCGGAGGGCTTTCCAGGAAAGAGGCTGCAGATGAGGCCCTCGTGCCTTCAGCAGACGTTCAAAATCACCGAGAAAATGGTGAGAAACACAGGACAGGATACAGAACACTGGCTACATTAACAGAAAGAAATGTGACACTGAAGAGGTCATGAATGAAAGGCATTCCAAGTCAGGCTCCTTCTCGACATGGAGAAAGGGCTGCCAGGGGGGCTGAGCAGGTGTCCGTTTAGGGTGAGAAGTTATGAACGTGGTTCAGGGACAAGGTACAAGCATCCAAAAGAGATGCTCTATCAGATTCTCTCTAAAGCTCGAGGACACGTCCCACTGTGAGGCAGAGTCGACGCTGTCAATAAGGTTATAAACTAGAAGATCTCTACAGAGACCAGCAGCTCAGAGTCAGCCACGTATTTCCCACAACCAAAACTCCAATTTCCAAGAGTGTCAGCACTTGGACACTCTTGCGCAGCCAAATGGCCTGCGCTTGACAGAAAAACAGTATTTCCTACAACATAATCACATAATGAAAAGGCTTAGAGACAATCCCCTACCCCGTGGCAATGAGCACTCCGAACACCCATATTGTAATCTCCTCCCTTCAGATGAAAAAGGAAGGAGGGCCTCCTGAGAGAAAGGGCTATAGGTAAGAAATGTATACAAGTATCCTGAAACAACTTGTTATGCCAGAGAACGAGTATTAAAGGCTCCTGAGGTCATGTCAAAAGGACCCAGGAGCGAACTAGAGTAACTTCCACTGGCCAATGATGAATACATTGTTCCACCTAATGTAATATACTAGAACATAGCAAATATACTTCAATCCATAATGGCACCAAAACCACACCACCACCACCAATACCACCACCACTACCACCACCACTGCTACTGCCACCGCCACCACTGCCGCCACTACCACTACCACCACTACCGCCACCACCACCACCACTACCGTCACCACCACCTCCACCACCACCACCACCACTACCAGTACCAATATCACCACCACCACGACCACCACAACCACCAATATCACCACCACCACCACCACCATCCACCACCACCACTACTACCAACACCACCACCACCACCACTACCACCACCACCACTACTACCACCACCACCACCACCACCACCAACAACCACCACCACCACCACCACCACAACCACCACCACCACCACCACTACTACTACCACCACCACCACCACCTACCACCACCACCACTACTACCAACACCACCACCACCACCACTACCACCACCACCACTGATTGGTGACTGTTAGAGGAGCAGAAAGCAAATGCATTATCTCAGAAACTGAAAAATAAAGTGAATGAAATCAAGCATTAATCCTGACTTTCCTATATGAACTCTACCGCTGAGTACCAAAATAGTAGATGAAGGAAAGTTTCTCTTCATGAAAGTACTATATCTAATAAACGAAGAAGAAAAGCTAAACATGTAAATCAATAGTTGGCAACATTTATGGTTCTTGGCACTGGGTATCAACAGCTGCTAATGTCACAAAAGTGAGAAAAGCCATTATGTGCCTCCTAAAGGAAAAAAACAGCAATACACATAGAGCTTGAATATGACCATGCCTCGATATCCAGAAATCACTTTACAGGAAATACAGGGGACAGAGAAACACGTGAAACACCACCACAAAGATGCATTCAGCAAAATCCATTGTGGAAAATGCTACAGGACAAATGAGTCAGTTTCATCAACAAATTTACTGTAATAGAGGGAGAGAGAGAACACCTATGGATTAACAGAAACTAGTAAGTCATATCAACCAACTATCATTGTGTGGGCCTTTTTTTGCTTCCTGGTTTAAACAAATTGTTAAAAAAAAAAGTAAATTGAAAATTTGAACATGCAACTGGTCATCTGATGATATTAAGACATCAATGCTAATTTGGGTTGGGGAGGAGACAATGATACTGTAGTTATATTAAAAATAAGAGGGCAGGTCTGGTGCTGTGGCTCACGCCTGTAATCCTAGCACTTTGGAAGGCCAAAGATGGGGGTGGATTGCTTGAGCTCAGGAGTTCGAGACCAGCCTGGGAAACATGGCAAAACCTCATCTCTACTAAAAATACAAAAAAATTAGCCAGGTGTGGTGGTGCATGTCTGTAGTCCCACCTACTCGGGAGGCTGAGGTGGGAGGATTGCTTGAGCTTGGGGGTGGAGGATGCAGTGAGCCGAGATCACGCCACTGCACTCCAGCCTGGGTGACAGAGTGAGACTCTGTCTAAAAAAAAATGGCAGAGCTGGGTGCAGTGACACATGCCTGTAGTCCCAGCTATTCAAGGGACTGAGGCTGTAGGGTAGTATGATCACGTCTGTGAGTACCCACTGCACTCCAAACTGCAACATAGTGAGACTTCATCTCTAACAATAAAAAAGCCATTAAAAAAAAAAAAAGAGCTGCTAGGGGCAGTGGCTGATGCCTGTAATTGCAGCACTTTGGGAGGCTGAGGCGGGAGGATCACTTGAGGCCAGGAATTTGAGACCAGCCTGGCCAACCTGGCAAAACCCTGTCTCTACTAAAAATACAAAAATTAGCCGGGCGTGGTGGTGTAAGCCTGTAGTCCCAGCTACTTGGCAGGCTGAGGCAGGAGAATCGCTTGAACCTGGGAGGCAGAGGTTGCAGTGGCTGACATTGTGCCCCTGCGCTCCAGCCTGAGCAACAGTGCAAGCCTCCATCTCAAAAAGAAAAAGAAAAAAAAAACAAAAAAACCAAAAAACCCAAAAAATAAGAGGGCAATTCTTCTAGCTGTGGCCAAATGGGAAGGTTGGCCAATCCTCTCCCCATAAGGCAATTATGAAATTCTATAGAACTGACAAAAACAACAATTTCCACACTCTGTAAATTGAACAGAGACATGAAAACCTGAGAAGTGTTTATGTTTGAAAACCTTCTCAACTTCAGGTAAAAACAGGGTGAATCTATCGTGTTCTTCCCTGGGCTGCCCTCACTCCTTCGCAGCAGCTGGGCCAGCACAGGGGTCCTGGCAGGGAAGAGCAGGTTCTGAGGACCACGTGCCTGTTGCAAAGGGGCTCACTCCATATGGAGCCCGGGACAATAGTGGCACTGGGATGGAAATGCCCATCTCTAGGGCAGTTGGGTGGGGAGGGCCAAGCTTTCTACTCACCTGAGGTTACAGTTATTGTATGGGTGAGTGTATTCCTGGCGGATAGGGAGGCTGGTGCATGCACAGTGGAGGCAGGAAAGGATCCTGGCTATTCAGACACCCTTCCGGCCAGTCTGAGTCTGCACATGTGCATAGAGGAGATGTAAAAGGGCAAGTGGAAAGCAAAAGCCAGGTCCACATGGAAATGGCCTGAACTTTGAACATGCCCTTCTACCTGCCCACAGAGCCACTGGCAGAGGACGGAGCCTTACTGGCCTAAGTTATTTATGCATAACCTCTGCCCAATCATTCATTCAAACTACACGAAGCAAAAATAGAGAAATTTGGTGGCTCCTGCCTGTAATCCCACTTTGGGAGGCTGAGGCAGGAAGACTGCTTGAGCCCAGGAGTTTCAGTTTAGAGACATGGGAATACCCTGTCTCTAAAAAAATTAGCTGGGTGTAGTGGTGCATGCCTGCAGTCCCAGCTTCTTAGGAGGCCGAGGTGGCAGAATTACTTAAGCCCAAGAGGTCAGGGCTGCAGTGAGCTGTGTTCGTGCTAGTGTACACCAGCCTAGGTGACAGAGTGAAAAAAAAAAAAAAAGAGAAATCTGAATAGACTTATAAGAAGAAATTGAATTAGTAATTAAAAACCTTCCCACAAAGAAAAGCCCAGTTGGTTTCAGCAAATTCACATACATTCTGTCAAATATTTAATATAAAACCAACTTTTCACAAACTCTTCCAGAAAACAGAGGAGAGAATACTTCCTAATTTACTCTGGAAGGCTGGTAGTACTCTCATAACTGAGACACACAAAGATGCCACAAGGAAAGAAAACTATATACCAATATCCCTTAGAAACATGGAGGCAAAAATCCTTAATAGAATACTAACAAACATATGTAAAAGGGATTATATACCATGATTAAGTGGAATTTATCACAGGAATGTGAAGTTGGTTTAACATCTGAAAATTAATACATGTAGTGATATTAATAAAATAAGATGAAGGATGAAACCCACATAATAATCCCAATGGATGCAGAAAAAACATCTGATAAACTCCAATCCCAGTCACGTTAAAACCTCCAAACAAATTAGAAATAGAAGGGGGCATCTTTATCCCTCAGGATGAAAGACTGAATGCTTTTCTCCTCAGAAAACAGAGGAAAATTAATAAAATATAGTGATATTAATATAATAAGACTGAAACAACTTTCTGTGGTTTCAGTAACCTGTGGTCAGCTGTGGTCTGCAAATATTACGTATAATACAGGCTGTGTTTTCAACAAAAAGTGCTGGGACAGCTAGATATCTCTATGCAGAGCAAACAGGCTCTTCCCTCTCACCATCCACAAGACACAAGTCTTGTACACTCTTGTAACTCTTGCGTAATTAACTCAAATGGATCATAGACTCGAATGTAAGGGCTAAAACAACTCTTCTAAAAGAAAGCACACGAGGAAATAGTCGTGATCTTGGATATAACCCCAAAGGCATGAGCCACAAAAGGAAAAATTGATAAACTGAACTTCATCAGAATTAAAAGCTTTTGTGCTTTAAAAAACCCCATGAAGAAAATAAAGGCTGGGCATGGTGGCTCACGCCTATAATCCCAGCAGTTTTGAGAGGCCGAGGCAGGTGGATCACTTGGGCCCAGGAGTTTAAGACCAGCCTGGGCAACATGGCAAAACCCTGTCTCTAACAAAAATACAAAAATTAGCCAGGTGTTGTGGTGTGTGCCTGTGTTCCCAGCTACTTGGGAGGCTGAGGTGAGAGGACTGCTTGGACCTGAGGTTGAGGCTGCAGTGAGCCACGATCGTGCCAGTGCACTCCAGCCTGGGTGACAGAGCAAGACACTGTCTCAAAAAAAAAAAAAAAAAGAAAGAAAGAAATAAAAGATAAGCCATACATTCAGAAAAAATATTTGCAAATCATCTATCTGACAAAAACTGTATATATGGAATATATAAAGAGAACTTACCACTTAACAGTAAGACAAACAGCCCAATTAGAAATTGGCAAAATATCTGAACAGATATTTCACCTAAGAAAGTATTGGAATGACTAATATGCACATTAAAAAATGCTCAATATCAGTAGTCATTAGGGAAACACCAATTAAAACCACAACGAGATGCCATTACACCCTCTTTCGAATGACTATAATCAAAAAGACAACAACAAGTATTGGGAGGATGTGATGATACTAGAACCCTAGCACACGGCTGGTGAGAATGCAAAACAGGACAGGCAGTCTGGAAGTTTCATTAAATGTTAAACATAAGTTTACCATACAATTCGTCAATTCCATGCCTAAGAATTTACCCGAGAAATGAAAACAAACACAAAAAGGCATACACATGAATGTTCATAGCATTATTCATAATAATAAAAAACCAGAAACAATCTAAATCCATAAGGCCAGAGTGCAGTGGCTCACGCCTGTAATCCTGGCACTTTGGGAGGCTGAGGTGGGTGGATCACCTGAGGTCAGGAGTTCAAGACTAGCCTGGCCAATAAGGCGAAACTCCATCTCTACTAAAAATACAAAAATTAGCCAGCTGTGGTGGCGTGCACCTGTAATCCCAGCTACTCGGCAGGCTGAGGCAGAAGAATGGCTTGAACCTGGGAGGCAGAGGTTGCAGTGAGGCTCTGCCTCAAAAAAAAAAAAAAAAAAAAAAAAAATCCATCATTAACTGATGCATGGATAAACAAGATGTAGTATATATCCATAAAACGGAAAACTACCCAGCAATTAGAAGGAATATACTACTGCTATGTGCATAGTAACATGGATTAATCTCAAAAATATGATTCTATGTGAAAGAAGTCAGATGCAACCAACTACATATTGTAGGAATCCATTTATACGACATGTCCAGAAAAAGCAATTTTTGGAAACAGAAAACAGATCAGTAGTTTCCTCGGACCAGGGGTGAGGGTGGAGGTGAACTGCTAACGGGCATGGAGGAAACTTTTTGGGTGACGAAAAGGTTCAAAAACTGGACTGCAATGATGGTTGTTGCATAGCTCCACAAGTGTATGAAGAATTGATGAGTTGTACATTTATAATGGCTCATTATTGTATGTAAATTATTCCTTAATAAAGCTGTTAAAAAGAGTCTTTATCTTTTTGGGATATATACAATTAT
This sequence comes from Rhinopithecus bieti, assembly GCF_001698545.2. Taxonomy (NCBI): domain Eukaryota; kingdom Metazoa; phylum Chordata; class Mammalia; order Primates; family Cercopithecidae; genus Rhinopithecus; species Rhinopithecus bieti. Next base: position 5,318,914 of record NW_016810565.1, read on the forward strand.
TAACAGATGAAATGATGAGATGTCTGGGAACTGCTTCAGAATATGGGAGGTGGGCAGTGGGTAGGGCTACAGACGGAGGAAACTGGCTAAGAGCTGATCATCGTTGAAGCTGGCAGATGAGTACATGGGGTTCATTATTCTATTCTGTTTAAATTTGTCTATGTTTGAAATTTTCCGTAACACAAGCATAGTGACCCAAAGGAGGGAAAAGAACCCTAAATGTCACAATTATGTGCATGTCTAATTTAAAATGTACTCTGAGGAGGCTTGTGAAATTTTTTCTTTAAAGACACGGACACAGAATCTCAATTCTGTTGGGATTTTAAAGTAGTGGATACAATAGTAAAGACCTGGAATCAACCCAAATGTCCATCAATAGTAGACTGGACAAAGAAAATGCGGTATATATACACCACGGAATACTATGCAGCCATAAAAAGGAAAAAGACCATGTCTTTTGTGGGGATATGGATGGAGCCGGAAGCTGTTATCCTCGGCAAACTAATTCAGGAACACAAAACCAAACACCGCATGTGCTCATTTGTAAGTGGGAGCTGAATGATGAGAACACATGGGCACACTGGGTGGGGAACAACACACACGGGGGCCTGCGGGAGGGTGGTGAGGGGGAGGGAGAGCATGACGAACAACAGCTAATGCGTGCTGGGCTTAATACATGGGTGATGAGTTTTTTTTTTTTTTTTTTTTAGTAAAAGACTCGCTCTGTCGCCCAGGCTGGAGTGCAGTGGTGTGATCTTGGCTCACTGCAAGCTGCGCCTCTCGGGTTCAGGCCATTCTCCTGCCTCAGCCTGCCAAGTAGCTGGGACTACAGGCGCCCACCACCAAGCTCAGCTAATTTTTTTGTATTTTTAGTAGAGACGGGGTTTCACCGTGTTAGCCAGGATGGTCTTGATCTTCTAACCTTGTGATCCGCCTGCCTCGGCCTCCCAAAGTGCTGAGATTACAGGTGTGTGCCACTGCGCCCAGCCAGGTGATGGGTTGATCTGTGCATTAAACCACCATGGCACACGTGTGCCTATGTAACAAACCAGCACATCCTGCACGTGGACTCCAGAACTTAAAATAAAAGTTGATTAAAAAAATGAAGTACTGAATGGTTTGGAGTCTAACCTGGTGAGTATCGCATTACAGAGAGCTGTTCATTTCCATCTGTGTGAACGGTGACCAAGTCTTTTGTTTCTGTGTCAAACACAAACCACCTGTTGTCAACATGAGAAAAAGCACAGTAAGTTGTTTAGTGAGAAAATGAAGATTATTATAATAGTGGGATGAATAAAAATTATTAATTATAAAAGCTTAATAAATACTCGAAATTTGCTTAATAAGAAAGCTTGTTCCCAGCTTTTATTCAAAGAAAATTTCCTATAAAAGCATTTTCTAATGAAAGGAACAGTATATTGGCTGGCATTCAAAACTATGCTGTTATCAACACTATGATATGGTTTCTCTGTGTTTGTGCTTTGTCATTTACACATGGAGAGAAAGCTCTGGGCAGGGAAGATGCCAATACCTAGGACCAGGGCATATGGTGAGAGGAAGCAGTGAAGGGCCACCTGCAAGAGCTCACCCAGGTTTCCAGGGCGAAGCAGGACCATGCAGGAGGACGGGGCTGGGACAGCTCCAGGGTGGTGGTGTTCCCAGTGGTGCTGCAGACAGAGCAGGCTGAGAGTACAGGCCTTATGGGGATGCTAGCCTGCAACCAACAGGGCGAAGGAAAGCACAGAGCAAATGGGAGAAATCGGAGTGGAGGACTGGTCTTAAAATTTCACCTCGCTGGGCCATTTCCTCAGTGGTGAGATGGGGAGAAGAGCCCAGGTCTACTTTGCAGGCTCAATATGAAAGTCGAATGATAATGGACGTGGAAGTGCTTTGTATCCTCTGATAAGCACACAGTACCCATTAAACGTGTGTTAACATCAGAATGACGGAACTCTCCTGCCTGTTAGATTCTCAAGGGGTGGTGGTGAGCCCCTGGTGTTTTAAGGATAAATGGAATGCGGGCTCCCTGCTGCTGCAGTTTCTAAGCTGCGTGAGGACATCCCATCAGCATGTCCACTGCAGAGTGAGTGTCCCTTGTCTTCCACAGGAGCCCTCTAGCCATGGATTGTCAGAGGTCCTGCCCCCCAGAAATGTGGATTTTGCTTCTCAGGGCCGATTTCTTGCATCTTCAACAACCATTTACCTTTAATGTGCTATTTAACCTTAGTAGAGGCTGGGGCTGATTAGAACATGGTTTTGTAGTATCCTGTTAAATCAACAGCATCAGGAGCTAAGCCCAACCTAGGACCTGAATGGCAAGAGGCATAGATGAGGGGCTGGATTAGGTGACCCGACCCATCTCCTCCACCACGGGACACTGTGATTCTGAGCACTGTCACCGTGTCNTGTCGACCAGGCTGGAGGGCAGTGGGGTGATCTTGGCTCACTGCAAGCTGCGCCTCTCGGGTTCAGGCCATTCTCCTGCCTCAGCCTGCCAAGTAGCTGGGACTACAGGCGCCCACCACCAAGCTCAGCTAATTTTTTTGTATTTTAGTAGAGACGGGGTTTCACCGTGTTAGCCAGGATGGTCTTGATCTTCTAACCTTGTGATCCGCCTGCCTCGGCCTCCCAAAGTGCTGAGATTACAGGTGTGTGCCACTGCGCCCAGCCAGGTGATGGGTTGATCTGTGCATTAAACCACCATGGCACACGTGTGCCTATGTAACAAACCAGCACATCCTGCACGTGGACTCCAGAACTTAAAATAAAAGTTGATTAAAAAAATGAAGTACTGAATGGTTTGGAGTCTAACCTGGTGAGTATCGCATTACAGAGAGCTGTTCATTTCCATCTGTGTGAACGGTGACCAAGTCTTTTGTTTCTGTGTCAAACACAAACCACCTGTTGTCAACATGAGAAAAGCACAGTAAGTTGTTTAGTGAGAAAATGAAGATTATTATAATAGTGGGATGAATAAAATTATTAATTATAAAAGCTTAATAAATACTCGAAATTTGCTTAATAAGAAAGCTTGTTCCCAGCTTTTATTCAAAGAAAATTTCCTATAAAAGCATTTTCTAATGAAAGGAACAGTATATTGGCTGGCATTCAAAACTATGCTGTTATCAACACTATGATATGGTTTCTCTGTGTTTGTGCTTTGTCATTTACACATGGAGAGAAAGCTCTGGGCAGGGAAGATGCCAATACCTAGGACCAGGGCATATGGTGAGAGGAAGCAGTGAAGGGCCACCTGCAAGAGCTCACCCAGGTTTCCAGGGCGAAGCAGGACCATGCAGGAGGACGGGGCTGGGACAGCTCCAGGGTGGTGGTGTTCCCAGTGGTGCTGCAGACAGAGCAGGCTGAGAGTACAGGCCTTATGGGGATGCTAGCCTGCAACCAACAGGGCGAAGGAAAGCACAGAGCAAATGGGAGAAATCGGAGTGGAGGACTGGTCTTAAAATTTCACCTCGCTGGGCCATTTCCTCAGTGGTGAGATGGGGAGAAGAGCCCAGGTCTACTTTGCAGGCTCAATATGAAAGTCGAATGATAATGGACGTGGAAGTGCTTTGTATCCTCTGATAAGCACACAGTACCCATTAAACGTGTGTTAACATCAGAATGACGGAACTCTCCTGCCTGTTAGATTCTCAAGGGGTGGTGGTGAGCCCCTGGTGTTTTAAGGATAAATGGAATGCGGGCTCCCTGCTGCTGCAGTTTCTAAGCTGCGTGAGGACATCCCATCAGCATGTCCACTGCAGAGTGAGTGTCCCTTGTCTTCCACAGGAGCCCTCTAGCCATGGATTGTCAGAGGTCCTGCCCCCCAGAAATGTGGATTTTGCTTCTCAGGGCCGATTTCTTGCATCTTCAACAACCATTTACCTTTAATGTGCTATTTAACCTTAGTAGAGGCTGGGGCTGATTAGAACATGGTTTTGTAGTATCCTGTTAAATCAACAGCATCAGGAGCTAAGCCCAACCTAGGACCTGAATGGCAAGAGGCATAGATGAGGGGCTGGATTAGGTGACCCGACCCATCTCCTCCACCACGGGACACTGTGATTCTGAGCACTGTCACCGTGTCCTACACATACAGTAGGTATGCCGGCATCTGTCAGCCTACTGGGAGGCCAGTCATCAGAAGGTGGGGGCCTGATGCGTTAGAAGCTTCAGCTTTCTCAAAGGGAGTCAACTGGGAGGTGGTGTGTGTGTGTGTGTGTGTATGTATGTGTGTGTGTGTGTGTCTGCGTGTAAGGATACACAGATGTTTTCATGAAGAATTCTGTTGGATATGTGGAGCCCAATACTTAAGATATTGCTGCCTATGACCTACAAAGGGCTACCCTTTCTCTACCCATATAGGCTGTGCAGTCATAACAACAGAATCTAAGTGCTACACTTTTTAGAGAGGAAGGGTGGGAGGAAAAATATTTGACTGAAACCACAGTAAATGTATGCAGTACGACGACCAGCATAAAGGTTCAATCAAAACCCGGAAAACAATGATAATAATAACCCCTGCAGTGCCTAACAGGCAGCCTCGGCAGGTGCTCTGCACGCTGTCTCCTTCGATCCTCAGTGCAACACGGCCAGGCAGGGAATATCACCATTTACAGAAAAAGAAACAAATTTGGAAAGCTTATGTAACTGGCTCAAAGACACTGCTGCTAAGTGGCAAAGCTGAGCTGCAAACGCAGATCACCATCCCGCATGTAGGAGGTGCCAGGTGAATAGGTATTAACTCAATTGGAGGCTCAGGGTCTGGGCGGTTCCTAAAATTTTGAAAGCGAAGCTAGAAAAAGCATTTATTTTCTATTTTAATTTTTTTTTTTTTTTTTTTTTTTTGAGACGGAGTCTTGCTCCATCGCCCAGGCTGGAGTGCAGTGGCTGGATCTCAGCTCCTTGCAAGCTCTGCCTCCCGGGTTTACGCCATTCTCCTGCCTCAGCCTCC